>NC_092199.1:18285305-18445305 GCF_043641665.1 Enoplosus armatus
TCAGCATACATATGGGATGAGACCGTATAAAGATATGCATTCAAAAAATCAGAATCTATCTTTTAAGATCCAACCTGACTGAACCTAATTACTGCCAAATTGTAGTCGTGCCTGACTGGAGACCCAAAGATATATATTTAGCTTTATTCCATCGTTAACTTGCCGGGCTAATGCAAGTCATTGCCAACACGCACTCGTGCGTATCTTTTTGCAACACATGACACAAATGGATATAGATGATTGGAATAGTGGAATTTCTTATCAAATTACATTTGAAAAAAGCCCCAACGGAGCCCAACCTGAGCCCAAAGCTTTACCCAACAAAGTGGCCCAAACCCGACCTCAAACACGATACCTTTTTTTGGGGACCTGTTAGGCTTGGGTCAGGTTCCAGATCTCTAGAGTCTAGTGAAATAAACTGCAAAACAATGATCCATGAGAAAGATGGAACCCTTCTGGATCAATGCAGTTCGTGAATTCTGCCACTAACCTTTGACCTTTGCTTACTTTCAAGCACTCAGAGGAAGAACCGGTAAGAACTTGAGTTTGGTATCTTCTTAGCATGTCTGGATGCTGTCTTGCCCGATCTGTTTGTGCCCTGTTGGTGGTCTTTCTTTATTTGAACTGTCTATTGTAAGTCTCTTGTACTCCTATACTGTCCACCTCCTAGTACCAGGCATGCTTATGTGTGTGACCGTAAAGGTGTGTGTTTGTGTCTATGACAGAAACTGTCACAAATCTAAATCTGTAAGTTAAAAATTAAACTATCTCAACTTTTTGTCAGATCTCCTTACTTAATGATGACTTAATGACTTGTTAAGTTATATTTTTGGAGTGTTTCCTTGAACAGAGCTGATGCCAAGACCACTGAAGTAGAATCCGAGACAAACCCGAATACGAGCAGTTTCAAGGTCGAGTGAAGTCCAAATCAGTGTGTCTGAAACAAACTAAACAGTGCCTATTCAATATCCTTAATAATGTTGTCTTACGCTGGGATAATCCTACACAATATTTGTGCCTTTTGAGGTGGTCACTGTGTCAGATAAAGTGACGCTCTTTAAATGACCTCATCTCATCTCTTCTTCTGCAATGAGCCGAGTCAAAACACCCACAAGGCCGAGTCAAGTGCAATTTTAAATGCTCACAACACTTGAGTCCAAGTCCAAGTCAAAACGCTCACAAGGCCGAGACAAATACCCGCAAGGCCCAGACCAGTCTCTGTCAAAACGCCCATGAGACAAGACAAGTAAGCCTCAAAACACCCACAAGACCGAGACAAGTCAGGGTCAAAATGGGACTCCCTAAAAACTTGGTATTTGACCTGGATGGGCGTGGTTTTGCAGGACGTAGCAGTGCATGCTCAGGCGAGCTCCATGACCATCTCAGCCGTAGACCATCTCAGTCTTGGAAGTTGGAATGAGTGGCCAAGAACGGGCTAGTTTTATTTCTCAGCCTGAACGGCTTCACGGTTAAGGTCTCATTCACCCATTACTCACGAATGGTGACCAAGGTGCTGGTCTCCATCAGGAGCAGTGTCAGCAGTGTCTTGTTCATGGACACTTCGACATGACACAGGGATCGACCCCCCCACCCGCTCTACCCTAGCTCCCTATGTACATGGAAATTGATAGTCTGCGAAATCTGCCGCAGTTGCAGCCGTGCTATCAGTACAAGGAGCAAAACTCTGAACCGACGATCACGAAAAAAGAAAAATCATCTCAATTTGAGGTTACAGTTAGGTGTGAGGTCTCCTGTAGGTTCAATCTTGGGGTTAAGAGAAAGATGAGGTCAATAAACAACTTTTTAGGTTATGGTTTTGTTAGCTTATCCAAAAAGTGACGAGACGACCGCATCAGGGACACAACACGGGACGTGAAATACGAAGTTTTTATAGAGTGCCGGGTCAAAACGCCCATGAGACAAAACAATTAAGCATAACACCCGAAGAGACTGAAACAAGTCTGGGTCATAACAATCTGGAGACAAAGACAAGTCAAGAGTACAACTCTTGAAATATACCCTACTTTACAGCCCTGTTTTTGAAATTGTTCTAATAAAACTTTGAATGAGTTTTCTTTTGCCTCTGTATCAAGAAAAATCAGTTTCAAAGTAGTTTGTGGATGCTGAAATCTGTCTTTAGACCGAGCCGTTCATTTATCCACTCCATCACAAATCCAAAGTCTTTGTACTTTGAAAATGTACATTGTGTAATCTCACGACTCTGCTCAGCTGAAATGTTTGGTCACAACATTACTGATCAGAGCCACCGGCCTCAGTGTATTTTGCCATTACGGCATGTTAGCCAGTGTTGTTTTCATTAGCCACTTGCATCGGAGACCCTTTGAATGGGAACAATGAGGCCTGCTTCCATGAACTCTATATCACGGGTCCAAGGACAAAAGAGGAGAATGGAAAGAGGAAACCAGACAAGCTCAACAAGAGCAACACGGAGCAATAGACTCCCATGACTCCCCTCCCTGCCCGCTTTATACAGGAAAGGCTAGTCTTGCTCCAGGAAGGAGAGAACGGAGGAACTCTGTTGGCTTTACAATACACAAACAAGTCCCTGTGCTGTGATCCTACTGTGGAAACAAAAAAAAAAAGAAGAAACAAACTCAAAACAAGCCAGACGTCGTTGCTCTTTGTTTTCAGAGCTAAAGGCCCAGGCAGGTGTCAAAGGGGCCACTCATTAAGATGATAACAGAATTTCCATTCCAGGTCATTTCCACTGTTCATGCCGTACCAACAGTACAGTTGTTGTTATTGGCCTCATTTAGAATTACGGAGCTGGGTGATACTCATCTCTCAGTGTTAAGTTACACACCCCAGTTCAAAAGCTATGACGTGTAAATGACGACATACTGGAAATTCTATTGTTTCAGCCTTTTTTTTCTTCTCTCCAGTGATGTTCACTACGGTAGTCAGTATGTTTAAAACACAAGCTGTTTGATTTAGACTCTCATTTTTATATTTAAACAAGGGTATGGAGTTTGAAAGACGTTTATTTCCCAGGTTGGGGGGTGGGTCTAATGACAAGATGCTTGAGTTGCATTAGGATCCAGTGTTTTTGGAGCTTGGCTCTGCACCAATTTTGCCCGTTATTGTTCCGAGGCTTTACGGAAGTGCGATACTTCATCACTGCAGTACCTGATTAATGTCCCTGTTGTGACCACGGAGAATACACATATACTACTGTGAATGCAAGTGGTAGCCTGAAGGTTAGGGATGGGGGCTCGTGACCTGAGAGCTGCCAGTTCAACACTTATCGCGCTTGCCCCTCACTACCACCACTCAGGTGCCCTGGTGATTCAAGGGCAGATGAAAGCTGATTAAGGTGCATGATTCGCTGCATGTACGCGTGGAGTTACAGCAACCAGGTTACTGTATGCGCTGTGCGCTTGCCTTCTTAACCCGGTTCCTCTGAGTAACCTGGTTTATTGTGTGCATGTGAAAGTGCTGAGTGATACCTTCCTGGTTACGTAAAAGGTTTAAAAATGGCAATTGTCTCAATGGCCATGCTGTGTGCGCCAACCATGTTGTCTCTCCGCCGCAGTTTGACTTTGGTGACGTAGCTGTCCACCAGGCCATCCACACCATAGAGTACTGTCTGGGATGCATCTCCAACACGGCCTCCTACCTGCGCCTCTGGGCCCTCAGCCTGGCTCATGCACGTGAGTAAAAGCATACACTCACACAAGCATGCACAGCTTTAAGATACATATTCTTCAAAATGATGCAAAGACGTGGTATAGTTTTGTATTTGACTACAGTAGGCACGCTAGTTCAGTAATGCTGAAGTGTATGTGTATTTTGGTGCAAACCTTGTTGTCATCACTGTGTGTGTGTGTGTGCAGAGCTGTCAGAGGTGCTCTGGACCATGGTGATGCACCTGGGTCTGTCCTCCCGGAGCGGGGGTGGGTTCTTTGGCCTGTCCATCATCTTCTCGGCCTTTGCCACCCTCACTGTTGCCATCCTGCTCATCATGGAGGGGCTGTCAGCCTTCCTGCACGCCCTGCGTCTGCACTGGTTAGACCCACGCACCCACCCACACACATACAGCCCACATGCACGCTAATAAATGCCTATTATGTGTACGTATTTGCAAGGTGAGCACATCACCTTTTTTTATTTTTTTTTTATTATTGTTTTATTTATCACCCATGTACACACACACACACACATCACATGCACATGCACAAAGTAAACGCTCTCATACGCCTACACGGCGAATCCCACATTGATAGAAAACATGCACCCAGTGAGCTGTCGTTGTTCACCTCTTGAACCGAGCATCTCTGCCAAAGCTGCAGTTTTGCATGCACACGAGGAGTGCTAGCAACACGAAACATTCCTGACCCAAAGTGGTTTCCCAAACCGCGAGCGCGCAGGACTCCAGATAACCTCACACCCTCCGGCTCCATCGCCTCCTCGCACCACCTGCTGATCCAGCCTGCACCAGTGTAAACTGCGCTGAAACACAGGGAAGTCAAACATTATGGAATACAGTCTTTTATCCAAGAGAAGACCGCATTCGTGTGATACAGCCACGCAGTAATTATACTTCATAAAACACACGTATTAACGGGAATCATATCAATGGACGGGATTCTCAGCAACAGTGTTCTGCGATGTGGACGCAGACGTGCTGCTGGGAACTGTGAGGAGGAGGTGTTGTGAAAGTGATGGATGATAAATGTTCCCAAGAGGAAAACATCCCTTTCAGCACAGAGTACGTGATATATATGCATCCAGTGATTTATAAGCACATGGGGACCGATTCATATACACACTGAGCTTCTCTGTCAGATAGTTCCATGTATCAAGTAGCTATATACTGTGAGGGAGAGTGAGAGTGTAAAGATTCGATCCATCCAAATTGGAAAAATATATATATATTTATATTTTCTATTTATAAAATATGTTTTTTGTAATTTGGGGCGAATCAGCCCTTTAATATCCTCAGCAAAGTTCAAAGTTTTTTTTACGTCGTCATAGAGGTCAAGTATTTGAGATTTTGTCAAGATAGTGGTGCAAGTCAAAGGTCAGAAAGTCACCAAAAATAGGATTAAGGAATGATTGTCTGAGGACCATGAATATCCACCATAAAAATACCAAAATTCACGGCGCCTTTTTTAGGTCCCACTGAACAGGAGGCAATTAACACCTGTAATATTTGGTTCACGTTAAAGTGTATTAGTGTAGTTGTTGTTATAGTATTTGAATAACAGCTTGCTTATGACAAGCGGTTTTGTAATCACAATTCTTGTAGAGTAATAAAAAATACAACTACTGTACTTTTACTAGTAAGTAAATAAGTACAGAGCTGGAGTCGGGACATGTTTAGCCTAGCTTAGCATAAAGACTGGAAATAGTAGGAAACAGCTAGCCTGACTCTGTCCAAAGAGAAAAAAAACACACCTCCCAACACTGCTAAAGCTCACTAATTAACACGTTGTATGCTGGGATACGGCAAAATATCTATTTTCGCCTTTTGACATGTTCACTCAATCCCACACACACACACACACACCGTCTTGCTGCCCCAAACACTCTCAAGAGCACCACATGTGTGTCAGTCCACAGCTAAACATTGTTCCCAACAAATTAGTTTGCATTAAGTTTGTTAAAAAAAAAACAGTGAGCAGCTGTTTTAGGAAATTACTGAACCTTTTTAAAGAATGAAACTATGCGTTTGTGAGGTGTTTTTAAAGATTTACATCTTCAGTAGAAGCCAATGGGCTTGTGTCTGAGAGCCAGCGACAGAGTAGGGAAGTCAGAAAGTATCGAGAGACGAACTAACATGTTACATCTACTACAGTTAAACGCTCAAATAATCACAAACTGATGATCTCTCAGTGATCTCCTCTAACACAAGTGAATTTATAAGCCACCAGCGGGCCTACAGAAAGAGGCCGTGGTTATACTGGGCAGCTTTCGGGCTCCAGTGTGCGGAGCTGGTATGAATGTGAGACACTTTGTTAATGCAGCAGCGGCGTGTCGGCTCAACAGGTCTCTGCTAAGGTTAAAAAGAGTAGTGGGAGTATTTTTCACAGGGGTGAGTGAATGGAAATAGTCATGTTCAAAGTAAACAGCAGTCAACCCTGGACCCTCCGCTCTGCTGTCCACTCTTCACACACACATGCTGATGAGTTAGTTGTCCAAACACACACACACACACACACCAGAGTAAATTGAGTGTAGTGTGTGTTAGGTACGAGGATTTTTACCCCCCCCCCACCTCCTTAGCTGTGTGGAGAGGCAGATGAGAGGATCTCTCATTTCTTTCCTCTTTTTTTTAAGTGTTGCCCTCTCACAGCTCCGGCAGGCCAAATATTTGCCACGGCTGGGAGACATTCCTGGGCACTCCCCTCGCTTCACTGAGGCCAGGAACCAGCAGGAACTGAAAAAAAATAATAATAATCCACTCCTCTTTAATGCCGACATCAGAGAGTTGTCAGGATTTTGAGAATTACACAATTCTAACTGTGGATGCGAGTAAATTTAGAGTGCTGAGGAAAAATCCAGAAACTCTGATAACAGAGCAAAAAACTCAGAAGAATCAGGAAATGAAGTGTAGTTCCCTTGTAGAAAAGTCTGTCTTACATCCTGTAAGTGGATTGTATTTATATAAAGCTTTTCTACCCTAATGAGCTGCCATGCCAAGGCACTGGCCCATGGACAGGAGGAACCTTGGGATCAATGGTCGACCCGCTCCACCTCCTGAGCTACAGCCTTCCCCTGCGTATGCTACCATTTCATTTGGGGGAAATGAACAGAACCCGTATGTTTAAAAAGGGCTGTTTCACTTCCATTTCTGTATGACATGAACATAACTTTTCCTTGAATGAGCAGGCAGCGCACCCGAGTCTCGTTTTATTGGTAGAGACATTAGAGGGGGTGTCAGCGACTGTGGCTCTCAGCAGCCATATTTGGTCACGTAGCAATCTGAGCTCGTGCAGACCATCACACTGCACTCCTTTATAAAAGCCCCGTCCACTGACTCTCACAGTTCAGTTCAACATCCTGCTGTCATCTGCGGGTCGTGTAAATGTCTGAGACAAGCAACATAGTGAAGGCTTCAAGGACTTGAAAAGGCTAAGCTTCCTGCTAGCTTACTGCTAAGCATCTGCTGTGTTCACTGTGGAATAAGGAGCTTGTTAAAGCCCAGAAATGTGGGCCGAGGGGCAGAGTGGGTCCCTGCGTGTGAGTTGCAAGAGTTCCACTTGGATTTCCCCAATGCCATGCAGCTCCAAAGTTTATCTAAGGCGTAATTAAAGCATGTTCAGGAAGTAGATGAACCAGTCTGGTGGATTTAAAGACGTTTTGCTGCCACTTTCTATTGAGGAACCTTTATAAAGGGTTTATAACTTAGTAACCTTACCTGCTTTACATTTTAAAACTTCCATTGGCTTGTGTTTATCCTTTCTATTTGGTGATCAACAAATAATAATAATAATTCAGCCGTATAGTATACAGTTAGAAATGTTGATACCACAGTCATCAAGGGTTTTTAACATTAATAAATGGTTGATAAATGGATTTTGGTCTAAATGTCCAAATCAGCCACTGGGATTGGCAACCCTAAAGTCGTTCTTATTAATGCTCAACTGATCAGTTGAGCTTTAGTACGTGAGTCATTATTTATTAACCCATTAATAAAGCCATTAGTCACGATTTATAAACCCTCTATCAAGGGCATCTTGCTATGGAGAGACACTTTATGTATGGTAATAATAACAGTATGAGTCTATCTGAACAAAATGTGCTCCCAGACAACACATGGAAACAATACTCGCGTGTTAGAGTGAACCAGTACTCTGTGGTACATCCTGTATCACTGCGGGTTTTGTATGTACACACACAAAAGCTTCCATCTTGAGGCCATCTACTGGACCAATTCCAAAACTTTAGGTAACTGTTCCTCATTTAGACACCAACATTTGTAAAAAACAAAACAAAAAAACCCCCAAAACGCTTTGGTTTATGACTAAATACCTGCCAAACTAATGACATTCCCATCAGCCTCAGCTGTACTAGGTTTTGTGCTAATTAGCACGTGTTAGCATGCTAAGATGCTAAACTAAGATGGCGAACATGGTAAACATTATACCTGCTGAACATCAGCATGTTTGATCGCTAAGGCTCAAAAACAAAAAACTTTTGACCTCAACTTTTATCCATCTTACAATATAGGTTTTCTTTACAATGGACCTTGTAGCCTCTCAGAACCACTTCCAAAGGCAAAAGTGGGCAAGACACCATAAATATATAGAGCTGAAATGAGCAGAACATGGGACCTTTAATGTGCTGTCCATGCAGCATGGGTTAGCATGGGCAATGTATGGATGAAGTGAGCCAGTGTTATATTGAGTAGAGGACAGAGCTATCCTTTACGTGGTGGTCAAGGGGTCAAATATGCGTACGTTAGATGGACAAGTGTGTGAGAAGAGCCACCGACGGGACTAAATAGAGATCCTGCTCACTGTCCAAAGCTCACTGTCCAAAGCTCATTTTATTACTCATGATGTATTTTATGATGAGAAGGATCTTCCTCAGTTCACCCTACCAAGAATAATATTCAACAGGAAACACTCTCACCTTGTGATATGTGTACATATATATATATATATGTGTGTTAAATATATAATTAACCATACTTATTGTTAAACCCCAGTTTTCACCACCGGTTTCTCCCTGCTTGTCCTCCTCTTTCAGGGTGGAGTTCCAGAACAAGTTCTACTGCGGCCAGGGCTTCAAGTTTGTCCCCTTCTCATTTGAGAGCATCCTGGAGGGACGATTTGACGAGTGATCAGGCCTCAGCGCCCCCCCGTCCCCAGCCTTCCCTTCTCTCCTCTGTATGTGTTTTTGTGCGTGTGTGTGTGTGCATGAGCCCAAGTGCAGCCCTCTGTCACCCTCTAGTGGTCATTTGTGAAACTTTTAAATATCAGCCATAATGCATAAAGGGTTGTTTTTTTTTCCCAGTGCACGTGCCCAGTTGTACCCATACTGGAGCTTCTAGCGCTGTGGCACAGATCCATCACCACACTCAGCACAAAGCATCTCTTCCGCCAGCTTTCCTTTGAAGACTTCCATAACCAAATACATTTGGCGAGGCCTGCGTGATGAATGAATCCGGGTTGCAGGCGGAAGTAGACAAGACGCCATCACTGTAATGTCAGCAAAGGATACCACTTTTTAAGCGCTTTTGCCAAGACAGCTGTCCAGGAGATTTAGCAAAACAATGGAAAGCAAAATCCACAATCATCTGCTCCGTGAAATGCATTTTACTTTCCTCCATTATTATCATTAAAGCCTCATGTTTAGATCACATACACAGTTCACATTAACGTTGCCTCTCCTTCCTTTCTCACTGTGGTTACATGTGTCTGGAACTGAACCAGAACCCAGCGTTGAAATAAACCACCTCACACCCTCCCTTACGTATATGTACAGCATGGAACACTTAGGCACTGGGGAAAAAAAAAAAAAAAACCCTTTGAAGATTCATCCTGCTCATGTAAAACACTGCAAGGCCAGCTGTCGTCTTCCTCCCGTGTAATCAGAAAGTCGACACAAGTTGAGACGCAGCGTTAAAAGGTCCAGTCATGTTTAATGCTGAGATCTCAAGGCTGAAAGCAGTCAGATGTCAGAATGCGTTGAAGATGAAGTTTGCGGACCAACTTCCTGCTTCAGCTTGGACTGTTCTGTTCAGCACACCCAAAATCACACTTCACTCCTTCCCATTTCACTTCACTTCACTGCAAACTCCACCGGTTTAATAGAATCAGTGTCTGGATCAAATGGATGTGTTGATTTGTTAATATCTGATCAGGACCCAGCTGTCCGTGACGAGACGAAGACGTGGCACCCTCTGCGCTGTGATCCGTGAACTTCCCTGTGCTCATTCTGTGTGTGGTGTTGTTGTTGTTGTTGTAAACCAGTTGAAGAACTGAAGTGATGCATTTAGTCTAAAATACCTAAAAAGATAATTGTCTGGAATGCCCCTCCAGTTGCTCGAGAAACATGGGAAACAATATCACTCGTGAAAGAAATGCGGCACGACTTTGTCCATCGTGTTTTTGAAAAATGTATTGAAATCTTGAATCTTTTTTTTTTTTTTTTTCTGAATTCTTTTGTTTGTTTTGCTTCACATGAGATGCTTCGGTTGTGTTTGCATTCTGATGCCGAAAGGCCGCAGAGAAGAAGAGCCTCCAAACAACAACAACATGTAAACGGATGTTGGTCAGCGACTGGTGACATTGGAGCTAATGTGTTTGTGATCAATAATAAACAGAGACGAGGGGGGATTCATCTTGTGTGCTGTGTTTTCTCTCTCTCTGCTCTCTGGGGGGGGGGGGGGGGGGGGGTGAAGCAGGTCAACCCTCAGAGATGGACTCATTCCAAACTTGTTGACTAATGTGCAGCATTAGGGCCATGGCCAGAATTAGAAAACGTTTGGAAAACATCTGTTTAAAACCTTAAAAGCTATTCAAAAGCTGGTGTGTTAAATACATACAGTCATGGAAAAAATTATTAGACCACCCTGGTTTTCTTCAATTTCTTGTTCATTTTAATGCCTGGTACCACTAAAGGTACATTTGTTTGGACAAATATAATGATAACAACAAAAATAGCTCATAAGAGTTTAATTTAAGAGCTGATATCTAGCCATTTTCCATGGTTTTCTTGATAATAACCAAAATCACTTAAGTTCTTACATCAATAGCTATGGCATTGTACTGCCAAAAACAGTGCTTTTAGGCATTCCATGTTTTCTTTTCTGTCTGTTTTAGTCACATGATACACACAGGAGTTAGTACTTGATTGCATAACCATTGTTTTTGATGACTGCAGCCATGCATCTTGGCATGCTCTCCACCAGCTTCTGACATTGTTCTGCTGTCACAGCAGCCCATTCCTGTTGCACAAATTCAAACAAATTTGCTTTGTTTTTGGGCTTGTGGTTCTCCATTTTGAGTTTGATGATTTTCCACAGGTTTTCCATTGGATTTAGATCTGGTGATTGAGCAGGCCAAGGCATGGTTCGAATGTTCTGGTTCTCCATCCAGGCTTTAACTGACCTTGCCGTGTGGCAAGGGGCATTGTCTTGTTGGAAAATCCAGTCATTCGAGGCAGGAAAGAGTTTTCCAGCTGATGGAAGAAGACTGTTTTCAAGAGTAGCCCTGTACATGACCTGGTTCATTCGCCCTTCACACAATTGCATTTGCCCTGTTCCACCCATACTGAAACAACCCCAGATCATCACTGATCCACCCCCATGTTTTACTGTAGGGGCAAGACAGTCTGGTTTGTAGGCTTCTCCAGGCTTCCTCCTAACCAGTAAGTTGGCTGGAGTGGGCATCAACTCAAAATTGGATTCATCACTGAAGAGAACCTTAGCCCAATCATCAACAGTCCAATCCTTGTGATCCCTAGCAAAGAGTAACCAGGCCTTCCTCTGCCTTTCGTTGATGAAGGGCTTCTTCCGTGCCCTGTGTGACTTCAGACCAGCTTCAAGAAGTCGGTTTCGAACTGTCCTTGCCGAACAAGTCACATTTCTCGACAGTGCCCACTCATTTTTAAGGTCCCTGGAGGTCTGACGACGATTCCTGACACAGGAACGGATGAGTGCACGGTCATCTCGTGGGGTAGAAAGACGTTTCCTGCCTCGACCAGCTAGCAATTTGGTCGTACCATGTTCGGCTTGTTTTTTCTTGGTGTAATGAACGGCTGTCTTGGAGATCTTCAGTTTTTTGGCTACCTGTCTCTCACTCATGCCAATTTCCAGCAGTGCCAAGATGGCTGCCTTTGTGGCTTCACATAATTCTTTTGTTTTAGGCATTATGTGAGAGCTGACAACTTCTGCGTTGTGCTACGGCTTGAATGTAAGCAGGAAACCACTCCTGGCCTTTGCATGTGCAGTGCTGCTTATGACATGAAATGGCCTCTTATATACCCTGGGAATACAATTAAGCTTAAGCATGTCAAATAGGACATAAAGTATTATGTAATCAGCTGCATTTTTTGTCGTGTTCATTGTATTCTTCAGGTAATATACCTTTAGTGGTACCAGGCATTAAAATGAACAAGAAATTGAAGAAAACAAGGGTGGTCTAATAATTTTTTCCATGACTGTATTTCTTCAGTTGAAAACTCAAACTGGGAAAAACTCTTTGAAAAAAAAAAAATGAAGTTCAATTTTGTTTCCATGCCCAAAGAGAAATAAAAACACTCAGGACTGAGGCTGTCATAATTCATGCATGAAAGGGTTATTGTTAATTATTAGCCGCCATCATCATCATCATCATGATCATGTGTCTCTGTGGACTGCCGAATACTTTCAGTTTCGTTTATCGGCGCCGATGTGAAACACACCCCGAAGGGTGACGCTGCCGCCGCCGCACTGCTTCCGTCGGCCTGTCGGTTGTAACGGTAGGTAATGAAGTCGTCGAGTGTACCTGCAACGTGCTCGGCGTCGCCAGCTGTTTGTCAGACGGTGCAGCAGTAGCCGGTGTGGTCAGAAGCAGCGGAGGGGAGAGGTGAACGAAGTAGCTAGCCGCGCTCCGGAGCGAGACTACGGCAGCTAGCGTTATCGCGACAGACGCACGTATCGCGTTGTTACAGCATACTGTTGATGTCGTTGTAACGTCGAACTTTTTCAAGTGATAACTTAAATACGATAACGTCACTGGTCGGCGTCACGGGTTTTTTTCTGTGTGTGTGTGTGTGTGTGTGTGTGTGTGTGTGTGTGTGTGTGTGTGTGTGTGTGTGTGTGTGTGGGGGGGGGGCAGTATATTTTTGTGTTATGTGTTTTTACACAGTCTATTCCATCTATACACTATATCCCAGCATGATGTTGCGCTTGTGTGAAGGTGTCCACTCTGCCACGATGGATCAGCGTGAGGGCAGAGAGGAGGGGGTCCACCCCACTAAGAGCCGCGAACACGGATGCAGCACTGAAGCTACGAGGTGAGACGAGTACCTTCAGGTGTCCATGCATTGAAATCACTCTACCGTCGTGGTTTAAAGCCATGCGTGTGTGTGTGTGTGTGTGTGTGTCCATGAAGAGCCAACACTCTATGGGAGTCCCCATTTCCTTCGCAACACATCAGAGCACCTTGAGGAATGTGGAAATGTTTGTGTACTTGGGCACAAGATGGGACCATAAACTGTATATAAAGATGGCCGACGCGTCTCCCCCCCCCCCCCCCAGTCCCCCAGTTCTTTCAGTATTTCACAGTTTACTGGTGGATTCTACTCTGTTTATTGATGTAATTATTTATTTTCTAAAGCCTAATTTATTTTGTACTGAACAACTTGGGGCTCCATAGACTCCATTAGTTTTTTCTTTCAAGCTACGGGGCTCTGAGTAGAAGAATAACCATAAACTACACTTACAACTCATTGAATTGATTTGCTCGCAGGTTTATGTGGTAGTGCCTTATGTTTGCAATTGAAAAATGCAGTATTATGCTGTGTTTCTGCCAGGATGCAGCAGCAGAGAGCAGACTCCCCTGGACCCAGCTGCCTGTCCTTGAAGAGCGACTGGTCTATGGAGTCTCCTTTAAATTTCAGAGAGGAGCGCCGACCTGTTGATATAAGGTGAGGATTTGAAACTCCTGCACACCCACACACATTCAATTTTCAATTCAGTTTTATTCATACAGCGCCAAATCAGAACTATAATTATCATAACTATCTCAGGGCAGATCGTGATGTCTTGGCTTCACTTTTGCAGTGCTTTCGTGTATGTCGTCCATCTTTATATACAGTCTATGGATGGGGCCAACCTTTGCCTCCTTTCTGCAGGTAATCTGACAATGTAGAGATGCTGCGAATCCTATTGAAAAGACAGCTTTCTTTCCGTTCACCTTTTCTTTGATAAGTCATTTTGATGTGTGAACGGTCATGTTGACGGTATCTGAAATCGTTTTTATGATATAAGTCCATCCATGCGTTATGTTGTGACCAGCATCTTTCCCCGTTTCTGACTTTAACAGTCCGTCATTGTGACACTGATTCAATGCTCAATCTGCATGCATGTGGACCCAAACTGTATAATATTAGATAAACAGATAAATCAGACATTATGAAACAAATAAGCATATGAATGAATCAAGTCAAATATTTAAATTAACAATTACATTGAGAAAACATTTAATAAATTAGTCAAATTAATTTTTCATTATTGTGAAATGTCATTATTCTTGTTTGTTACATTGAATTATACACATTTGTTGTTTCAAAATGCCTTAAAAAAAGTTTTAATTTATAATGGAATTTTCCCAGTCACACTTTTATTCACGGTAATAGTGTGTCATTTCATAACAGTGATGTCGTCACCAGTCACCCTCCCCCCCCTTGCCCCCTCCACCTTTTTAGCCAATCACATCCCCCCAGTCCCCCAGTTCTTTCAGTATTTCACAGTTTACTGATGGATTCTACTCTGTTTATTTATGTAATTATTTATTTTCTAAAGCCTAATTTATTTTGTACTGAACAACTTGAGGCTCCATAGACTCCATTAGTTGTTTTTTCAAGCTACGGGGCTCTGAGTAGAAGAATAACCATAAACTACACTTACAACTCATTGAATTGATTTACTCGCAGGTTTATGTGGGAGTGCCTTATGTTTGCAATTGAAAAATGCAGTATTATGCTGTGTTTCTGCCAGGATGCAGCAGCAGAGAGCAGACTCCCCTGGACCCAGCTGCCTGTCCTTGAAGAGCAACTGGTCTATGGAGTCTCCTTTAAATTTCAGAGAGGAGCGCCGACCTGTTGATATAAGGTGAGGATTTGAAACTCCTGCACACCCACACACATTCAATTCAAAAGGAGCAGTGAGTTTGTCATTCACTTTTTCATCCCAATTCCTCTTACCATTTCGGGGTGGGTGGGGTGGGGGGTCTCTCCACAGAGTCCACCAACAAACATCAGAGGCTTCCTGTCAGCATCAAACAGACCTGGACTCCATATTTATGGTGTGTAAGTGCACAAACACACGTTTTACAACTAACATTACTGTAAAAACCTCAAAACAGCGTGAGTGCTACGCTCTTCTGACCTAGGATCTGTGGATTTACGGCCTATGGCAGATGAATCTGATGTTGAAAGTTGATTTTATACAATATTCTGTCCCAGCTGCTTGAAGAGAACATAGTCACTTTTGTGAAGAACGAGTTGAAGAGGTTTCAGAAGATTCTGAGTGCAGACTACCCAGAATGCTCCGAGAAGTGGACAGAAGATGAGGTTGCTGTGGGCAGTGAGGAGGAAGAGCAGAGGAGGAGGAGCAGCAGCAGCAGCAGGGAGGCTTTTGTGAAGATAACGCAGCACTTTCTCAGGAGAATGAAGCAGGAAGAGCTGGCTGACTGTCTGCAGAACAGTAAGAGCATTTTTGAATATGTACAGCCTCAAACGGCCATCGGCCTACACACAAGTGGCTTTAGCGCAGTCCATGTGGTAACGTTATTGAGATGGGAATTGGTACAAAAACAGGATGATTACATTATGAAAGTGGTGTATAAATGTGAATGTTTGTCAAGGAAAGTCTTCACAAAGCGTACATATCAGACGGCACATGAGCACATTTCCCTGTCAGGCCGTACATTCTGACTCTTATACATGATGTAATCCAGATGTTTTAAACTGATAGAATATACCTACAGTTCATTTTTTTTTTTTTCATTTTTGGTTTTTGTTTTGTTTTGAAAACAAACGTACGGTGCCCCTGAGGTGCAAAACACAGTGTCAGAAAGCGAAAAAGGACAATTCACAAGACACGGCAGCCAATTTGTTCATTCATTTTTGTTGATTTTGCGGTTGTGTTTTCTGTTTTGCAGTTGTGTGCACTTCAGGGCCACCGTAGAAATGTCTTACAATTTTTCTGTGTCTATTCTAAATTTTTTAAAAATGTACAGGTACCTGTTACAACTTTTGGATGCCTTTGGAAATGCAATCTATCTGTATGAATATCTGTTTAAACAGATGTGCTCCTTTTTAAATTGGTGAAAGTCAGTTTGAAAGGCGACCTGTTGTTTATCAAATGCGGTGGTTCTCTGATCTCCTCTGAAGCTGAGTTTCTCCCTCTCTACATTCACTGGTTCCTGAAGCGACCCCACGACAAAAAAACCCTGTTGTGTTTTTTTTTTTTTTAACACAGGGCTGTTTTCAGTTGGAATTCCAGGTAAAACGTTGTAACACTTTTAACGTCATGTGGTAACGTGAAGGAAACGAAAACTTTGAGTGAGGCGGTTGAGTGAAATTGTAGCCAAATCACGCTTGTGTACATAAGCACCTGGAAAAGCCTCATATTTCACTTTTTATTCTGCTCTAAAATCCACTCATTGGTGTCATTTGTTGTTTGCTCCGACAGGAACTAGTTCTGCTATGTGCCAGTATAAACTCAAATCTAACCTTAAGAAGACATTCCAATGCTTGTTTGAGGGGATTGCTAAATCAGGAAACCCAACATGTCTGGATCAAATCTACACAGAGCTCTACATCACAGAGGGCGGGAGTGGAGAAGTCAATGATGAACACGAGGTCAGACAGATTGAAACGGCGTCCAGGAGACCGAACAGACTGGTGACGACAATCGCATGTAAAGACGTATTACAGCCGCTACCTGGAAGGGATCAACCAATCAGAACAGTGATGACAAAGGGAGTGGCTGGCATTGGGAAAACGGTCTTAACACAGAAGTTCACTCTGGACTGGGCTGAAGACAAAGCCAACCGGGACGTACAGTTCACATTTCCGTTCACTTTCAGAGAGCTGAACGTGCTGAAAGAGAAAAAGTACAGCTTGGTGGAACTTGTTCATTACTTCTTTACTGAAACCAAAGAAATCTGCAGGTTTGAAGAGTTCCAGGTCGTGTTCATCTTTGACGGTCTGGATGAGTGTCGACTTCCTCTGGACTTCCGCAACAATGCGATCCTGACTGATGTCACTGAGTCTGCCTCGGTGGATGCGCTGCTGACAAACCTCATCAGGGGGGACCTGCTTCCCTCTGCTCGCCTCTGGATAACGACACGGCCTGCAGCGGCCAATCAGATCCCTCCTGAGTGTGTTGACATGGTGACAGAGGTCAGAGGGTTCACTGACCCACAGAAGGAGTACTACTTCAGGAAGAGATTCAGAGATGAGGAGCAGGCCAGCAGGATCATCTCCCACATCAAGACATCTCGAAGCCTCCACATCATGTGCCACATCCCGGTCTTCTGCTGGATCACTGCTACAGTTCTGGAGGACGTGTTGAAGACCAGAGAGGGAGGAGAGCTGCCCAAGACCCTGACTGAGATGTACATCCACTTCCTGGTGGTTCAGTCCAAACTGAAGAACGCCAAGTATGATGGAGGAGCTGAGACCGATCCACACTGGAGTCCAAAGAGCAGGGAGGTGATCGTGTCTCTTGGAAAACTGGCTTTTGAGCAGCTGCAGAAAGGCAACCTGATGTTCTACGAATCCGACCTGACGGAGTGTGGCATCGATATCAGAGCAGCCTCAGTGTACTCAGGAGTGTTCACACAGATCTTCAAAGAGGAGAGAGGACTGTACCAGGACAAGGTGTTCTGCTTCGTCCATCTGAGCGTTCAGGAGTTTCTGGCCGCTCTTCATGTCCATCTGACATTCACCAACTCTGGTGTCAATCTGCTGTCAGAAGAACAGCCGACCGCTCTGACGTCTAGGCCAGTAAATGACAAATATGCAGTAAAACTCTTTTACCAGAGTGCAGTGGACAAGGCCTTACAGAGTCCAAATGGATACCTGGATTTGTTCCTCCGCTTCCTCCTGGGCTTGTCGTTGCAGACCAATCAGACTCTCCTACAAGGCCTGCTGACACAAACACGCTCCCAGGCCAATCGGGAAACAGTCCAGTACATCAGGGGTAACATCGGGGAGGATCTCTCTGCGGAGAGAAGCATTAACCTGTTCCACTGTCTGAATGAGCTACACGACTGTTCCCTTGTGGAGGAGATCCAATTGTACCTGAGTTCTGGAAGTCTTTCCACAGATAGACTTTCTCCTGCTCAGTGGTCAGCTCTGGTCTTCATCTTGCTGTCTTCAGAAAAAGATCTGGACGTGTTTGACCTGAGGAAGTACTCCGCTTCAGAGGAAGGTCTACTGTGGCTGCTTCCAGTGGTCAAAGCTTCCAGTAAATCTCTGTACGTTCATAGCACAACCAAATACATTAAATTAAATATACAGCTGTAAAGCAAGAAAGAAAATAATTGATAACTTGTTGCCTTTTTCCCCTTACTTCTTCAGGCTGAGTGGCTGTAACCTATCAAGTAGAAGCTGTAAAGCTCTGGCCTCAGTTCTCAGCAGCCAGTCCTCTAGTCTGATAGAGTTGGACCTGAGTTACAACGACCCGCAGGATTCAGGGGTGAAGCTGCTGTCTGCTGACCTGGGGAGTCCACACTGTAAACTGGAAGCTCTCAGGTCGGACTTACAGTTCTTGTGAAATGATTTGATGTGATCCACAAAGTCAGAACTTAGACTTTGACTTTATTTATCCCACAGCGGGGAAATTTACAAACAGCCTCAGAATTAGTGAACACTCGCTGTATTATGTGCAAAGGGCAACTCTTTGATGTGACTCATGTGATGCACCAAAAGGTCAAAGCTGGTCGGATGGCAGGTCATATCACCTGCCGCTAATTAACGTTAATTCCACAAGTAATCAGTATTAAGATGCAGAAAGACACAGTAACTGTCCCTCTGGAACTCGGCATGTGAAGTCAGATTCGCCAACCCGTGGCACTGGTCTTTTAACTGATAAAAGTGCAGCGTACTGGCTTTAGCCTGCTTGCAGCGGAGGATAATAACATAAACAATACAATCAATACAATGTGTTAAACACATGGAAACAAGCAGGACCCACTGATTTTCTCCAAAAAGGTGTTCAGTGGACACAAAACATTGCGTTACTTGTCCAGCAAGTTAAAGAGCCCAGTTGAAAATACAAAAATTGTATTTACACCTCCTGTAGCAACGCGAAGTCGCAGTGGAAAGGGGTGCGCTGATTCTCATATCTTTGGTGACGTCATGGCCGTGGGTCTCGTTCAGTGAACTCCGCTGAATTGAATTCAAACCAACTTCACGCTCATGGTGTGATTTTGCAAGGCCTGATGACCCTCGTGGTGAGATTTAGGCTTTCATCTTGTACATATAGGCCTCTCTTTGTTCACCCATGTGGTGAGGTGCCAACATCTGCACACCGCCTGAAGCTCAGCCTCGACAAGACTGAGCCGCTCTTCCTTCCGTCCATGACCTCTCCCTGGCTTGGACTGTAAGGAACCTGGGTGTGACACTTGGATGACCAGCTAGCTGTCCTTCGCTACAAACATTGCTGCGACGGCCCACTCTTGCAGATTCATTCTCTAGACACATCTCCAGCCACGTCTGGTCCTCAGCTAGGAGGCGGTGTAGGTTCTGGTCCAGGCTCACATTTAGACTACTGCAACTCACTCCTGGCTGGTCTTCAACCTATTCATTCTCTCACACTACACCGCTCCTTTGCACCCTGCCCAGTGGCTGCTCAAATCTGATTCAAGACACTGGTACTTGTCTATCAGGCCCATCCTACATCCAGAACATAGGTCAAACCATACACCCCAAGCCATTCTTGCAGTTTTTGGGTTGTATCCACATGGTTGAATACACTTATTGTAAGTCTCTTTGGAGCGTGGCAGCACAGTGAACAGCAGGAATGTTTATGAATTAGCAGACCCTGTGACGTGCACGAGTGGACTCTCCCTTGCAAGCTTGACCCTGGAGACATGGCAGGTGGGTTGGATGCGCATGGCATGAGGAAGTCTGAGTTACCACCTTGGTGATAGAAATGGGCAACACGAAGCAAGGGGCAACTTCCAAAACTGGACCCTAAGTGAAGGTCCCGGGTAGAAAGTCAGACCTTTTGCCCGGGCAAGTAGTGGCTGGCCTGGGTGCGCCGCGGGTCGGCATTCGTCTTGTAGCATGTGGAGAACCATAGAAGTGTGGAGCGGGCCTTCCAGGTGTGGCAGCCGCGAGCCGTGGATGCACTGGAACAGGGAGGCCGGTGTCAGAACTGAGAAGGGTGCGGTGGGCATATTCCACCCACAGGAGCTGTAGCAACCAGGAGGACGGGTTGTGGGAAGAGATGGACCATAGGGCCTTCTCCATCTCCTGGTTCATGCCTCTTGGACTGTGGGTGGAAGCCAGTTGCTATAAGCAGTCAATTCCTTTTTCTAAGTGTCTCTGACTAAAATGAAAACAGGATAAAAAATCAATGAAACTTCAAATTCTCCTTTTGAGATTTAAATACCAATGTAAAGAAGAAATATTTGAATATTTCCGGTCAGCCTTACAAGTTGGAGTACTAGCTGAAATGTTATTCCTTCATCTGAGATTCAACATTAAAAGTGACCACTCAATGTTGCTCCTTCAGGCTAAATGGCTGTAGACTGTCGTGGAGAAGCTGTAAAGCTCTCATCTCAGTTCTCAGCAGCCGGCCCTCGAGTCTGAGAGAGCTGGACCTGAGTGACAACGACCTGCTGGATTCAGGAGTGAAGCAGCTCTCTGCCGGCCTTGGGAGTCCACACTGTACACTGGAAATTCTCAGGTTAGGTCATGTTAGCCTTTGTGATATTTTGCCAAACCGAGGTCCATGCTGCGAAAACAGTCAACCTTTAGGATTTGAATGGCATGTTTTGCTCAGAATGTTGGAATGTATATAGAAATCATATATTTAAAGCATGACTAGTTTGGGCACTGAGTCACATTGACCTTATTGTTCCTCGTGAGCTGCAATCTTTGTCATTTTGTCATAATTTTTCTTCAGGCTGAGTGGCTGTAACTTATCACATGAAAGCTGCGAGGTTCTGGCGTCAGTCCTCAGCAGCCAGTCCTCCAGTCTGAGAGAGCTGGCCCTGAGTAACAACGACCTGCAGGATTCGGGGGTGAAGCTGCTGTCTGCCGGACTTCAGAGTCCACACAGCAAACTGGAAACTCTCAGGTTCGATCCTGTCAAAATGCTTTTATCAACCAGATAATTCTATCTATTTGCGGTCACATATTTCCTACAGTGGTTAAGCTACATAGGCCGAATTTTCCACAATCCACCATCTTTCAAAACCGTGTTATTGTAGCTGACATTTCTGTTACAGACGGCTTCTTAGATTCTTACCGTGAGTGATGGAGTCTTAACACGGACTGACTGATTTTCAGCCCAAGTTTCAGCAAACAGTTTGGATTAGTTGACATTATGTCTTGCACCGGTCGGAGTTTTTCAGGTTTTTGAACACCAATACGCGCCGTTAAATTCATACACCAATAGAAGGATAGTTCAAATGTACTAAACTTTGTGAAGCTACCAAACTTAAAGCTGAGAAAGGGAAGAAACGCTTAAAATCAGCCCACCTAAAATGTCCTCTATATTATACACACACACACACACACACACACACACACACACACACACACTCTCTCTCACTAGGCCTGCATCGATGTAGTCCACCAGAGTGTTATCAACGCTGATAGTGACCTGATTTTCCCAAATATTAAATTCAGGAAATGGGGAGAGACAGAGAGAGAGAATATTGTCACACCCACCTGTCCTCATGAATATCCTTATCTGGCATGTATTGTCTTTGGGATGTTTGCAGTCTGTCGGGTTGTCTGCTCACGGAGGAGGGCTGTGCCTCCCTGGCCTCAGCACTGAGCTCCAAACTCTCCCATCTGAGAGAGCTCGACCTGAGCTACAATCACCCGGGAGACTCGGCAGTGAAGCTGCTCTCTGCTGGACGCGAGGACCCGCTCTCGAGACTGGACACCGTCAGGTAGGGAGAGGAGTGCTGCCTGACACACCAGTGTCTGGTGCAGGTGCTAGACTTTGGGAACTATTTTCTCATAGATACATTTGGACGTGGAGTGTTGTTGTGAAGCAATTCTCAGTACTGCAGTTAGTGCAGGAGAGGTCAAAAGCTTACTGCGTTTAAGAACATGGATACTGGCAATAATTTATAGTATAGTTACTGGAAACAGTGTGTATGAAAACAATTTAGTATCCATGTTTCTTCCATGTTGGAGATTCTGCTGGTTTGACTCTGTTAACCTCCTCCTTCCAGGATGGACAACGGTGGAGAGCAACGGTCAAAACCAGGGCTAAGGAAGTGTAAGTGTGTTTTCGGTTGATTTATTGAAAGCAAACCTGTACATGGATTTCTAATCAATTCCTCTATTCCTACAAGAAAAAGGCGGGAAGGTGCAGGACGGTCCACACGTTAAGCAACACAGGTGACACAGCGAGTTCATCTAAGTCGGTAACTGCTGCTGTGCTGTGCCCTGTTCTCTCTATCAGATGCCTGTGAGCTCACAATGGACCCAGACACAGCGCACAGGAACCTGTTCCTGTTGGAGAACAACATCGTGACCGACGAGGAGGAGGAGCAGGCACACCCCGACCTCTCTGAGAGATTTCAGTGCTGGCACCAGCTGCTGTGCAGAAATGGTCTGACTGGCCGCTGTTACTGGGAGGTCAACTGGATAGGGCAGGTATCTGTAGGGGTGACTTACAGAGGAATCAAACGGAGCGGATACGGTAACGACAGCCGGATCGGAGGGAACGGCAGCTCCTGGAGTCTGGACTGCTCTGCCGCTGGTTACTCTGTCTGGCACAACAACAGAGTCAAAAGCGTCCACAGCCCCGCCTTCCCCCCCACCGTGTGGAACAGAGTGGCAGTGTATGTGGACTGGCCTGCTGGTACTGTGGCCTTCTACAGAGTCGCCTCGGACGCGCTAAGCCACATCCACACCTTCCAGTGCACCTTCACTGAACCCGTCTACCCTGCCTTTAGGATTCGGTCGGAGTTTACGTATGGGCTTTGCAACTCGGTGTCTCTACATCAGATGGATGAAGAATACTAGAGAAACACTGACAGCTGCAATCCCATGCACACCATCATACACACACACACACACACACGTACATAATAAATATGCATAACTATATGTAAAAGATTTTATTAAGTTGAGGTTTTGAGATATCCACGTCTGAAACTTGTGCTGTCAATACAGTGAATGTAAATTGAATTTTTGTCCCAGTCACTGCGGTTAATCCATCAACCTTGATGTCAACATTTTTCTTTAGGACTACTTTCTATTGAAGAGATAGTCCCCATGTGTTTTTTCCATAACCACATAAATGTAAAGGGTCGTGAGATATTTTTATTGTGATTTGGTGCCGTATAAATAAAATTGAATTGGATTGAAGTGAAGAAATGCAAACCTATGTTAAGGCGATTTGGTGCTCTAGTGAGTATTTGGGGCAGCAGGTGTGTGGTGTATGTGGGGTTGAGTCAAAAAAAAAATCATCCGCGTCATGGTCTCCACTTCCACTGCTACGCCGACGACGTCTAACTCTACATCTCCGCTAAATCCATCACCACTGCGACTCGGACCACACTGCCTCACTGCAATCAAATCATGGCCGCGAGCCAATTTTGTCATGCTAAACTGTGATAAATCAGACATGATCATCATTGGTCCCAAGTCCCTCAGCAAAACCATTAACAACCTCTGCCTCACCATCTCACGTCTGCAACATCTGATTCATTTCACTAATCAAATCACTAATCAAAACTCACCTTTTCAGAACTGCTTTCAATGTGTGATTAATGTGTGTTTATGTTTTCAATGTGTTAACTTTCTGTGACCATTTGAACTTATGTAAAGTGCCTTTGAGTGCCATGTAAAGCACCCTATAAATAAAATGCATTATTAGAATTATTAAGTACTGTATATGCAGTGTTTCTGATCATTAATGGAAGGTTGATAATGACATGCGGTATTGTGGGATAGAAGCAGAAAATATTAATAGTGGCAATGTAATAACAATGGATTCCTCCTAGTAAAAGTCCCTACTTGTGTATACACATCTCTGGATATGTGTGCCGTAAAAGTGTCTCATGTTTTCGAATTATGGTCAGAGATTTTTCCCACCATTCGAACACAACTAAGGTGTATGCAGAGAACTGAACTTCGTTATATTATATTATGCTTTTAAACACAAAGCTAGCGAAGCACTGCGTTATTACGACCGGCAGAGGGCGCTGAGCTGCAACTGAAAGAAGTCGGCTTCAGAAACAAACAACAATCGCAGAATAAAGCAGCGACTGAGAGCTGCGTCAAGCTCGCTAGTTACCGCGCAATACCAGAAGTACACTTTTTTTCAAAATGAAAGCGTGACTTTTTTTTAACAACATTGAAACGGTTAGCATTTTAACCGCCACCATGCCAAGTTTTATAGATAGTTGTATAATGTTATTAGTTTTACATAGGTCCAAATGACTGTAAATACCCTATAGAAGAGGGAAATGCTTTTACCATGCAATTACTTTTTTTTAATCAATGTAACTAATAGAGCTTATTGTGAATGAGTACCAGATATTTTACGAAATTTCACGATCTACCCAATACTTCAGAAAAAAAGTTACGAGGTTTTATTTCTTGGCCTTAGTAACACCATCGTTCAATCAGGCCATCTTGCTTCGTCTACCACGCGGATGGTACGTTGCTTCGATTGCTCTTTTATTTTGAAAGATTCAACCGGAATAGCGATTCCGTTATCCTGGCTAGCTTGGCAGGGCAATTGTGGATGAGTTTAGTGGTTTGTGGAATATTTGGTTAACTAGAGGCGGCCGAGCTGGCAGTCAAAGTAACCTTTAGCTTGTATAAGTCTTCTTTATGACTTCCTAAACTTCCAAGTAAGATCGACTATCTAAACCGAGAGGGCAGGAGTGGCAGAGGAACTACGAAAACAATTGTAAATTTAAAGTCACGTCGTAACAATAAGGATGACAACGAGTCGAGCGCACCGGTGGCACATTTAATTCAACTCCGTCGAAACAGAGGATTTGTTTTTCCAGCAAGCTAGCTAGTTGTGCTTCAGTAAACGCCGCACGCTCCCTTGCCGTTTCCAGAGTGACTTAAAAGCGCCATACTGGAAAGAAGAAGTCAAATGTGTCCCCTGAAATTTCATGGTAAGTGCTGCGGCAAAGTCCCAATGCAATTCTTCTCCAAAGCTGTTGCACCGCCTCGGCGGACTCCGCTCGGAAATCTTTCCATTTGTCCATTTTAGACTTGACTATTTGCGTCGCGTTGAACAAGAGGGCGACCTTCTTTTTTTAATATATATATATGAATTCATACAAATTGCTCTCCAAGTCGTCATACGTGTAGCCATTCAATCGGCATATATTTGAAACATATTTTAAAGTTTTCACGTTACTTTTGCAACGAATTTCCTCAGAATTCACACGTTTTATCCACCAATGTTCCGTGTAAATGTAATGGAAACGAGAGTTGCTTGGTGCGTCGTACGTACGCCGAATTGAACAGCGTGTCTCTTTGACTCTTTAAATCACTTGCGCCGCGACGACTCGACAGGTAACGTTGCGTATAAACAAGTCGAACTTAAATTGATTTTTTTTTTTCAACGGAAGTAGCATAGCTGCACGGAAGTTACTAGAGCTAGCTTAAGTGTTGGCATTCAATGATTAAGGGCAATGTGCTGCAAAGAAAGTATCGGGTAACGCGGAGACTGTGTTGGTTTCAAGGCAGATTAGGTGCTGGGGTTCCTTTTTATTTAAACATGGATTGATTTCATAAAGTCTCCCAGTGGAAGCCTTGGAAGGTCGGGCCACTGCAGGCCAGTGACAACGGATCAAATGCCCTTTAAACAGTGGAGGAAATGGAACCTTTTAACTGTAACTGTGAATGTGGCCTAAACATTAGAAATATGCATGGTTACCCGATAAGCAATAATCACTGAATGTCGTCTTTTTTTTAGTGTCAAAGTTATTGATCTTTGCTCTTTTCTCCACATCACCGTCCTCACAGGGCAGCACCCTTGAAACTCCAGTGCCTTGCCCAGTGGCACTTGATGATCACCCATTATAAATGTCATTAACCAGTATTTATGATCATATGCACGCTTGCTTGTAGAGCTGCATCTAATTATTTATTTTCATTATCGATTCATCTGTCGGCGCATCACAATGAACCAGGACCAGAACCAGGACCTAGTGGACCTTAGAACCAGGACCTAAGGTGACAAATGTCTTGGTCCAAAACCAATATATTCTATTTACAATGATAAACAAAGAAAACAGTAAAAAAAAAAAAAAATAGTTGCAAATCCTCACATTCCAAATTGTTCCCCATTGTTTTGGCTTTTCAGTGTGTAGAGAGAGAAAGCTTAAAAAAAAAAAAAAAAAAGACTGGCCACATGTAAGCTGACTTTTCAGGTAGGTGGTGCAGTGTGGACACGGTCTTCAGCAGGCCTAGATGCTGGCCTTCACCCCCTTGAGCAGCCTCTTTGACCTGCTCTCCAACCAGTAGGTCGGCTCCGGTCTGTGTGGAAGACCAGTATTGAACGCCCACCACATCAGCAGCAGGAGTGCAGCCTGTCTGCTGCCTGTGGGGCTCATGTCCTCCATTTTGGTACTAAACAGGTCCCGTTTTGTGGGGGACAGAAACCAGTATTGGAAACAGATGTGTGGGGTTTTATATTCTGGGGGAGGCACAAGCAAAGTGGGCTCCAGTGAGCTGTAAAATGGGGTTGTAGAACGTTTCCTCACAAAACAAAATGAGTCGGTGTGAAAATGTATAAAAGTGAATGTTTTTGAATTTCTTTAATGAGTGGACTCTAAATGGTCGTATTGTAGTGATGTAGTTCTAATTATTATATTATGGGTCTGTCATTTCCTAATACTTTCTTAGAAGTTTAGTAGACAATTCAAATGTACTAATTCTATGGAAATTAAAAGGTTAGTTGAGACAGTTTTTAGTATACCCTAACCCTAACCCTGTTTTTATCTTATATATTTATTTCATTTATTAATATTGTTATTATTATTAATTTTTCCTCCCCTCGCACACAGCTACACAAGAATATATATGTGTGTACACAACACACTTGCTATTGCAGACTATTAAAGAAAGAAAACGCTGTAAAAAGCCACTGTGAGCTGGTGAGCACAGTGGAGCATTCAGCAGCTAAAGAGATGATTAACTTAACAGGTGATGATGTATCAATGTCGTGTCCACAGATCCCAAATCAGTTATTATAGGTTTAAAGCTTTCCACTGGGGAACCATTGAGAGGCTTGTATCATGAAGTAACAAGAGGAATGCATTTCCTGGGTTTTTATTGTGAAGAAGCTATCGCAAAACTGAAAATATAGCATGAAACCCCCTCCACGTCTTTGGTATGAGTGGTTGACCCCCAATACTGTGATTCATGCCCTCAGATCTTCTCTGGCCTGTTGGCCCGGCATGCAGCTTGCGTCTGCACAACATGCCTCTAAATACACTGTTGAATCTTTCCCCTTTTCCTGTGCAGGTTTCCATGTGATGGTGTGAGGATGGGACAGGGTGGTGTTGGAAATGACTGCAGCCCTGGAGGCTGATGAACCAGCTCCATTGGCCAGTCAGGATGCACATAGCTTCAGTTGGCGTCAGCAAGTTCTGCTTCCTGTTCTCCCTCGCATTCTGCGGCCTCTTGCTTCTGCTCATCCCCGCCCTCCAGCCCCCAGCGCGCCAGGCAGACCTGCCTCAGCCCCGACCCCAAGTCAGACCCGCACACGAGAGCCCGTCGCACCATGCCGGGGTTCCAGCAGTGTCCGTCCATGTGGCGGAAATTGACCCCAACACAGGACTGAATAGGAGCTCAACCGGACAGGGGGGATCCATCGAGACTGAAGTTACGAGGAATGATAACCATAGTCCCAAAAGGGGGACAGACTCCATAAGAGGAGCTCTTCCTGGAGGAAAGGGTGGTGGACTTTCGGGGTCTAGGTCTCGGGATCTGTTGGAGTTAAAGGACATTTTTATCGCAGTGAAGACTACCAGGAAGTACCACAAGTCCAGACTGGAGTTGCTGATTCAGACCTGGGTTTCCCGAGCTAAAGAACAGGTGAGGAGAGCTGGATTGGTTATTAATTGGTTTGGATGTAGCCTTAACTTACCTGTGCTACCTGTAGGCTGTGAACAAAATATATATATATGCAGTATGTGGATGTCATACTAACTCGGAATCAATCTCCAGTCTGCATCGGACCAGTCTACCTCGCATACCGTCTCCCACAATGCAAAGCGCTGGTGGTGGATTGCCATTAACGTTACGTAAACTTTCACTTATTTCACCTCAGCAGTCCACCAAAATCTGTTTCTGAACAGATTTGACTCTCCCACTCGTATTAGATGTACAAGGCCTCATCTAAAAGTTTGTTCCCACTTTTGTAAGGCCGACCAGAGACGGTTTATAGTCATAGAGTATCTTTGATAATACCTGCATGATTATTACTTCCGCTTTCCAAACCGGAAACCGGCTAAGCCTGGCCGGGCGTACTGCAAAATCAATCTAATACTAATACTACAATTTAATACTGCATACTGATATGAGAAGTAGTACATACAAATATAACATGCTGCATGTACGCCATACTGCATTTGTCGGTAGTATGTAGTAGGCAGTTTCAAATACTGTAGCGCTGAAAGGATTAGTTGATTGACAGAACATCTTCACTAATTATGATAACTTCAATAATTTATCTCATATTAAGCAAAATGCCAAAATTGGTGGGTTCTGTACTTCTGTTCTGGGACTGTAACTGCGATTCAAAGCTGATTCGATTCAGCTGGGATTTAATATTATTTCAGCTAAATATCAATTTTATTTCATCTCATTTTATTTCAAGTACTGTATCAGAAATGCTGCAGCACATTATGTACATATTGTAAATGCTACGGGGGGGGGGGGGCTGTGCTCTTGGAGAAGCGCTAGCTGCTAACGCTAACGTTATTCACCGTGGGTTCAGTGCTCTGACAGTGTTCTGTTTCCTTCCTCCTTTCCATCCAATATGGCTGTCAGGCACACCCCTGGCAGCCATATTGGACGATCCATGCGCTCAAAGCCCTCCTGTAATAATTCACGAGTTGCGATCATTAAAGCGAGCAGCTGCATGCTGCCAGCAGGTCGTAACTAATGGATTTGGCTCTTTTCCTGCGTACACCATGTGTCGGTTGCTTGGGTGTTGCCTTATCACCACCAGAAATTCCTCGCTGATGCGGTTAGAGTTTGTCCTCGTTGACATTTAGTGGAACCACAAGACTCATCTGCTCAGTGTCAGAATCCCCATCAGACCAAGTTGTTTACTGAGGTCACTGTGGCGTTCTTCTACACTTTCGACCGCTGCATGTCACTCTTCGCTTTGGAGAAGACCTATTACTCAGAAGTGTGTGCGCGTTTGTGTTCCATGATGGCAGTCTGACCCGGGCCTCTGGAACCTGAAACTGGGAGACGCACGCTAAAACACTTTGCCGTGCTCATTCTCCAAATGAAAGAATCTGTACCCCACCAACCACCATACACCATCATATCCACACACACACCCACCCACCCACCACTCACCGCACCACAACTCTGACTCTCCTCCAATATGGCAGAACAGTTGAGCTTTGACAGTTCATTCATCAGCGACTCTGGAAACTGTTGTCACGGTAAACCTTTAAGCCAACAAGGACAAGAAGTCTTCAGCATGCTCAGAAGCATAGAGAGGCTGTTCAGGCTGAAGTTGGGAGGAACTATCCTGGGTGATGTAATTTGTCCTGCCCTAACAGGTACAAGTAAAATGCTGATGCGCACTATGTAGACAGTGCTGAGAGTTTCGTAGGGACGGCCCACGTGTGCTGGTTGATAGTTTTAAACCATTAGTGAGGTGGCTGTTAACATTTCGTGACTCCAGCTTTATTTTGCAACTGTGCTAATGAGCTCTTGTCACTGGAGCGCGCTCTCCATTCCTAAATGCACCCAAGCATCTATGATCTGCAAAGAAAAACAGGTTTTGTATCAGCAATTAACTGTTCCAGCTCTATTTTGAGCCGTGGTCTACGGTTTACATCAGAAAAATCGACAAAGTGGATTGTCCCCCACAATTTCCAATGGGTCATTAATATTCAGCCAACATGACACGGCCTGTTTTCACACTTTAAAGGTTTTTAACACACAAAGCCAAATGTGAATGAAGGGAGGCTTTTGTATGAAGCGCTCCCAAGTACCTCATATAAAGCTTAAAAGTATCTAACACAGAAAGCAATGTGACCAGCTCTGTATGGAGCACTATGAAAAGCAATTAGTAAGTCCCCCTGCTGGACAAAAAGCCTCAGTGTGGAGAGAAGGAGGTTTAACCGCAGAAACACTCTGCCCCACTTCACCCAGAAATGTAGCAGTCGGAGAGAGTGGGAGGAGTTCCAGTTCCGTTTGTGCTCCCAGTATCAACAGCTCGGCTCACACTGGCCCCCGGAGTCCAGGCCTTGCTGTGAAAGGGCTTCGCTGTGACTCTGTTCTGCGTTAGCTGTCAACTTTAACTGGCCATTTATTACTGGGAGGCTGTTGCCGTTTCATTTTACTGCTCTTAGGTCAGTAAAATCTGCCCCTTGTGTTTACAACTGCCTGTAAAATTAAAAGCTACTCGTACCAATTTGTACTTAATGTAAACGCATCAGCGTGGCTCCTCTACTGTAATGGGCTGGGTGGCGTGCAGAGGAGGGTACCTTCACATAAAGAGACGGACAATGGCTTATTTGACAGAATCCCAGGGTCACGTGAAAGGAGCCCTTTTTGATGGTGTCATTTTGATGGTATGTGAAGGTTAAAGCCTGCCTGCAGGGCTCTGGAGAGGGCCTGTCTCTGTGCACTGTACATTACTACTGTCCATACAGGAGTTTAACTTGGATTTTATCTGCACGACAGAACCTAAAGAGAACCAAAAAGGTGAAAAGAGGCATGCAGTCGATGCTCTTGTATATGATCTCTCGACTCATTTGGTACTAATTTCCAAGCTAGTATTAGCTCTTCCTCTCTTTTATTTTAAGCGTGTGTGTGTGTGATTTTTTGCTCTGTCTGTGCTCTTCCTCCTGCAGCTGCACACATGTCCTCATCAACAAGAGAAAACAATGGAGCCACTTCATTGTGTCCCAGTAGGGGAGCATGAATATATGTGTGTGTGTGTGTGTGTGCGTGCTTGCATTAACAGTTTCTCAACAGTGTGTCTTTGTCTGTTTCAGACCTACATATTCACTGACGGTGAGGACAAGGAGCTGCGGATGAGAACCGGTAAGAAGCTGCACCAAGAGAAATATTCCTCATTCATTTTATGTGGCCTTTTGATATGTAGTGACCCAGCTGATCAAAATAAACATCAAACATCCTTTTGTTGTAACAATGAAGAATGGAACAGAGGTAGGACATAAAGATAAGAGAAGATGGGAGAACAGGGTGGGACCGCGAGATCCCGCCCGTACACCCGTCCAACCCATTTTTATAGCGTCAAATAACTAATTACTAACCAAACATACCAGAAAAGGGTTAGGCTTCACTTTGGGGGGAGCTGTCACGATGTCCGTCTTTATACACAGTCTGTGACCCCAAAAACGGAGCCCTCTGCTGTCTTTTCCCAGGAGCTGACATCATCAACACCAACTGCTCAGCAGCTCACACCCGACAGGCTCTGTGCTGCAAGATGTCTGTGGAGTACGACAAGTTCATCGAGTCTCAGAAAAAGTGAGTAAACTGGTGTGTTCACGTCAGGCACAGATCACTTCTGCGGTTAACAGTTCATGAACCAATTCAACAGGTAACAGTCTTCACTTATAAAGCGCTTTTCAACCTTCGTGGCGCCCTAAGCGCTTTACGGATCAGGTCTCGTTCACCCGTTCGCACGCTGATGGTGTCCGAGCTGCCATGCGAGGTGCTGGTCTCCATCGGGAGCCCGTTGCGATCCCGTGTGACAGTGCTAACCACTGCGCCACCGTGCCGCCCTGTTATTGATGATACCACCAATAACGCATATCCACTTACAAATGAAGTTCCACTGCTGACTGTGTATGTGTGTGTGTGTGTGTGTGTGTGTGTGTTGTAGGTGGTTCTGCCATGTGGATGACGATAACTATGTGATCCTCCCCAGCCTGCTACGGCTGCTCTCCTCCTACCACCACAGCCAGGATGTCTACCTGGGCCGGCCCAGTCTGGATCATCCTATAGAGGCTGCAGAGAGGGTCAAGAGTGACGGATCGGTCAGTCAGCTTTTTTTTTTTTTTATTAGGAGTGTTTGGTTCCACTAACTGCGAATTAAAGAAGCTTTTGTCCCATTTTCAGGTGTCCGTCAAGTTCTGGTTCGCCACAGGTGGAGCAGGTTTCTGTATCAGCAGAGGTCTGGCACTGAAAATGAGCCCGTGGACCAGGTAGGTTATAGGTTATGTGGTAGAAAACATTTGATGTACAATCAATGAGCAACCCTGTTTGTAAGCTCTCGAGTAGCTAAAGAATGTTTCGAAGAAAAATGTTTTCGAAGAATGTCTTCAGAAAGCCCTCAGAGAATGTGCCTGCACTTGTTGTGGTCTGAAATGAAACACTTGAAAACTTTGTAAAAGTGTAAAAACTGTTTTGCCATATCTTTTGACATTTGTTTTGGACTTTTTTCCGTGTTTCCACTCAGGTTTTTTATGTGCAAACTGCAAATTTGCGTAAAAACAGTTGGATGAAAACTCAACCGCTGACTTAAGCATCATATATTAAAAAGTACAATAATAAACTTAGACTAAATAATGTAGGCAATTATTTTCCACTTGCTTGGGAGGAAAGTGAGTTTTAGAAGTGGCTGCCCTAAACGGCTGCTGACAGGCTTTTGCAGGCTGAAACGCTGCCCTCTGCTTTCAGTTTGGGGAATTTCATCAGCACGGCGGAGAAGATCCGACTGCCAGACGACTGCACCATCGGCTACATCATCGAAGCGCTGCTGGAGGTGACCCTGACGCACACACACTTCTTCCACTCTCACCTGGAGAACCTACAGAAGCTGCCCACTGACACTGTGCTGGAGCAGGTGTGTGTGTGTGTGTGTGTTTTGTGTACAGCATGTGTTAACATTTGAGAGACTATAAAGGAGATGGCGTCTCCAGGGAATCGGCTGGTTAGAGTAGACTATTTAGCAAATAGGCCCAATTAAAGAACACGGAAACAGATTTTCGCAGTTGTGTTGATTTTATTTTAAGTTGTGGTCTGTAGCAACGACACAAACAAAGGAAAATTACTGCAATCATGACGTCTCGATTATAAATATCAATAAACAAAGCCGGCTCGTAAACACGGCAGCTCCGATGGCAAAGCGTTGTTGAAAGACTGTTGAAAGATTCAACACTATATAAATAGCGCGTGTCTGTTTGTTTTTGCGACAGGTGACTCTTAGCTACGGAGGCTTTGAGAACAGAAGAAATGTGGTCAGCGTTGTTGGAGGCTTTTCGCTGGCTGAGGATCCCACGAGGTAAGCGCATTGATAATAAAACAGCGTAATGTGGCCCTTCTGCTGCTCCACACAACATCCGTGAGACTTCAAACTGAGGTTTAAACTACTGTGCTGAGCCAAATATGGCCTTTTGTTCAAAATGTGTTCTGATTTGTTGAGGTGGTCACCCTCTGTTACAATGCATGTTAGCGGTGTTCTGATGCAATCTTAAGGATCCATATCAGAAGTGAGCAAAGCTTTTTTTTTAATGGTAACCTAACCCCTTTGATATTTGTAAGGGCTATTCATGATACTGATCTGTTTAGTTATTTTAAAGTACAAGAGATAGAGAGCGGGCCAGTACAGTTCTTCCACAACCAACTGGGAAATCTGTGCTGTACTATGCTGGAGCATTAAGATTTTCCCTTCATTGGAACTAAGACACCTAGACCCAACAGGTTCAAGAAGAGTCTGGTTCTGCTCGAGGTTTCTGCCTCTTTAAAAGGAAGTTTTTTCCTTGCCACTGTCGCCAAAGTGCTTGCTCATGGTGGGAACTGTTGGGTCTCTGTAAATAACATTATAAAGAGTCGGTCTAGACCTGCTCTATTTTATAAAGTGTCATGAGATGACTTTTGTTGTGATTTGGCGCTATATAAATAAAAGAGTAGACCAAACTGGGAAAAACAGACCTAGACCAGAAGTACCCAAAGGGACGTGTCCACATATTTTTGGCCGTGTACTGTACTTGAAGCGTGGACGTAAGGCCTATCAGAATTTGTCACAAAAACCTGATTGAGAAATCCTTGAAACAGACAGAGAAGTTAGAAGTTGTGAGAGAAGTTCATTTGTCCCTGACTCTCTTCTCTTCCGTCCTGCAGGTTTAAGACAGTCCACTGCCTTCTGTATCCAGAGACTGACTGGTGTCCAAAGCTCAAACCTCGCCACAAAAACTGAAAGCCACTGTGGTTTTTTTTTAATTTTTTATCCTGCAGCACTGATGCCTGCTAAACCTTTATCCCCCCCCCCCCCCCCATGTTTGGATCCAGCTACGTTCAGCTGGAACTACTTCGCACATGTCATTTGATGGATGCCTTTGTCCAAAGCAGCCTCCCCCCATGCTTCATGAATCCGCAGTGCTGGTGTTAAGTGTTTTCTACGGGCAGAGCTGTTAGAGAAACACAACAGTCTCTTTGACTCGGGCTGCGCTGACCTCGGTGGGTGCAGTCCATCGCTGTCGATCACAGCTTGAAATGAAAGATGCACTTAAAAACAAATTACTCGTGTTTTTTTTTTTGAACTCCCAGAACTAACACAGTGGCCTCATACCAAGACCAGACAAACAAAAGAATTCTTGGCAAAATATCAGGATGTAGATGTAGCCACCAGGTTTGTTATCAAACGCCGCCTTAGCTACGATGCTAATTTAGTACAGCGCCACCAGAAGTTCCGGAGCGGTAAAAACTGCATCGACCAATGCGAAATGCACACCTCAAGTGCTGTAGCGACAGAATTTGGGGCTCACTGCAATTGGATGTTTCGTTTCTCAAAGCTCTCTGGGAGTAACTTCTCTCCAAAGTTAAGTGCTCCTCTTTTCTCTTTTGGGTTACTTTTTCAAAGAAGCAGAATTTGTTTGTGTTAATGATTCAACCAAAAGAATTTCACGCCCATCCAAGCTGACGTTTCAACGGCCAGTCACCTACCGCTGGTGGATAGAGCCCGAGAATCAGTTCTTTTTCTGAAGCACGACGGTAAAGGCGGCAGAAATGGAAGGCAGTACTTTGAAACCTTGCACTCTTGCTAAAGAAGCTACGGAAGTAATAATCTCAAAGCCTGAACTCTAGTGGCTCTTTGGCTCGACCAATGACCACGTCTTTAGGGAAACGCTACAGCATGTGAAGGACCCCGCAGTATTATCGCCTCGAGTTCCACCATGGATGTTTGAGTGTTTTAATGAAAGGCCTTACTTTCCTCTTGTCACCCGCAGTCCAATGACTCTTATTGTTTTAAAGTTCATTTCACCACTTTTATTATTCTCTTTGGTCTCAAAAACCTCTGATCATGTCTTGATATGATGTGTTTGTGTGAGAAAACCTGGTGTGGCTGTGTGGTCACACATTTATTTCAGTCTGTTGTAATTGTTCCGATGCCTTTGTATTTCTAACAAGCCCATCTTTATGGTTTTGCACTACTTTGATGTTGTCACATCCTGCATGTTACTGACTGCAGACCCACACAGTGTTGGTGTAAATATGGTGAACTTTCTCATGTACTCTCTCTTTGCATAGGTTGTAGTTTTAGCTCTGCATTCACTTCTTGCAGGCAGGAGCTACTCTGGGGGCGGAGAGGAATTGCTTTGTTGGCGCTTGACATCAGTGGGTGGGGCCAAAGATATCTCAACCACATTACCCCTGACCTTTTGTTTGGCACTGCCATCCGGTCCAGATTTCCCGTTGACCAACACTTAAGTCCATGATAAGGTATCACCCACATCACAAAATGCCCTATCAAACATAAGTGAGAACATTTTAGATAATGAGCTTTCTTTTGTTTGAAATAAGAACGTGTGGCTGCCAGCACAGCAAGTTTACTTAATACGATTTCTTTAAAATAAGTCAGGGTGCCTAGCTAACCAGACGTCTTAAAAATATATCCTGCTCCCCTCAGGATTAATTGTGTCATAACTTAGCTGACTTTTGATTCATGACTAAATACCTACAAAAGTACTGACATTTCCGTCAGTTGTACTTTTGTTTTTAGCGCTAATTAGCTAAAATGTTAGCATGCTACAGCGTGCAACACGCTAAACCAAAATGCTTACCACGGTAAACGTACCAGCTTGTGAGCATGTTAGCATTTAGCTGCTTTTAAGACGCTTAGTCACGTTTCCAGCGACGCAACATTACATCGAAAGCCAGTCAAAAAGTTGCGTTAAGATTCCGTCTCTAGAACTTTACTGAAGGAATGCCTCGGCCGCTGCTGCACTGTGGCTCCCCAAGTATGCCAGTTGGCCTGCAGACCCTCACAATTCTGAGCGCTCGTGATTAAAAATGGAAAAGGAAGTCCTTGCAGACAGCGTTCTGTCGTTGGACCGGCACATTTGCTCATTTGTACTGCGACGATATGAACCGCTTCTTTGGCTCCACCCACTCAGCTTGCACCAACCAGTGTCGGTATTTCTGCCCGTAAAAAGTATTTATGTAAAACACCCGTCTACTGTTTTATTTTATTTTTTTTCTTCTTTTTTTTTTGCACACAAGACTAGAATCCAAAATCCAGAGCATGTGTCCCACTGCAGGTTCAGTGGGTGGAGACTGAGTGAGAGATGTAAATCCTTATCCCACTGATGTATGTATGATTGTGGTGTTTCAATAAGAATAAAACCTTTCTGCATTCTGTGTTTGACTGTTTTTAATCTGTTGAATTGCCACCAGATTGCAGAGTTGACGTGTGCACCGGTCGAATGCTCGGGCCGCACTGTAGTTATCGCAAAAGTTAATGACGTCGTGTCTGAGACATCCTCCTGGGAACTGTCTCTGTAATCGGTTAAACTCTTGTCGGGCAGGCAGATGAGCTCACTGAGCTTAACGCTGGAATACTCGTGTGGTTTCGTGCAGTTAAATCTGAGGGACTTTCTGCTCCACATTTACCACAAACTGGGTGGACAGGCCACACCGGCGGTTCCCAAACATTTGCTCAAGGGACCCCTGCTTCATCATTGTACATACACTGTCGACCCCCACCCACATGCAATCACAGAAAAAGGGGAAATATATGCATACTTCATTATATTCATTGCATAAGAAAACAATAACAGAACAATAAACTGTATGATTAACCTAAATAGTGAACATAACACCTGCAGGAAGTTTGCGTAAAACCAGCAATTTGTATCCAGTTCTGAATAGACCATTTCCTGTGGATATATAAGTATCAGATGATTAATTATGATTTTACTTTAATTTCACCATCATACATACGTTTTAATAGTCCAAGCAGCCTGGCTTTATGATATATAAATAATGCTATTAATTAAATCAAGAGGCCTCGGCGACCCCTGATGGGGGTCGGGAACCACTGGGCTACACCTAAAGGGGTGTGCGTTTACATATTTGTGTGTGTGTGTGCTCATTTCCACAAGTGGATACTTCATATTTTCGTGACTTCAACATTCACGTGGACGTTGATGACGACAGCCTACTGCGTCTATCTCATGACTGGATTCAACTGGCTTCTGTCAAGAAGCGCGTACGTGACCTCACAGCTTTCATCAACCTCGGTTCTGCCCGCGTGGAGTTGAAATTGAACAACCAATAGAATCAGTAGTTAGTAACTTTTGGAATTCCTCCAGGACTTCAAATGCCATTTTGTCAGTGAAGGCAACAGAGGTCAGATTCCACTGACCTCCATTTTTTATTAACTCTCAGATGTGAACCACCACATTTAGGGAGGGTGTGATTTAGGGGAAACTGCCCCTTTAAAATACACACACACACACACACACACACACACACACACACACACACAGCAGTCACCTGTTCACAGTGACTGCGGAACTGCCCCGGCAGACAAACACGTTTTGACCATTAACTTCAGCCTTTGAGCCCGGCGGAACTCAGAGCTTGCACCCCCCACGCTGCTATCAGAGCCACACACAGCGTGATGACATAATCCGCGTGTGTTAGCGGGGGACTTTCAGGAGATTCCGGGAGAAAGTTCAGGCAGGAAGTGAGCCGAGTTGAGCTCCGCCGAGTCACGTGACCGGTCTGCTGCTCGCTCTCGGCCTGTCGCTGTGTCCCCGTCCCTCTGCAGCTGGTCTCGGCGGACCCGATCCACCGCCGACCATGGAGATTTCATTTGCGGGCAAACGAGCTCTGGTCACCGGAGCAGGAAAAGGTAAAGACACACACACACACACACACAGGGGCGGTGACATGGGTCCATCCAAACCTTTAAAAGTCCCATATTCTGCTCATTTCAGCTCTATGTTTTTATTCTGGGGCTCCACTAGAGCAGCTTTGCATGATTCACAGTTCAAAAAGTCCTTATGTATCTTGTCCCGGCCCTTTCTGCAGCCCCTCAGCCCCCCCCCCCCCCCCCCCCCTCTGTCTGAAACAAGCTGTTTTAGACAAACTGAACCACCTCCAAAAACCTGAAGAGTAGTTCCTGAGCAGGGGCCGACCGTGGCCGAGTGCGGTGACTGTATAGTTGTGACATCACAACCTTACAGGAAGTCCCGACGGTTGTGTTTCATTTCTCCGTGGACTGAGCGTTCGGATCCTTTCCCAGTATTTATACAGCACCTAGAGCTGCTTTAGAATCAAAACAAGACACTTTCTACTATATGGGACCTTTAAGAACCCCTAATGTCTTAGTCATAGTAATGTTTTAACACTGTATTTATGAATTAAACGGTTCAAATATATTTCAGTTTATTTCATGAGGGTGACCTCAGTGTCTTCAGAATTTTTACCCATCGTTCAAACCCCCAGAACTTTGTTTGAATTCTAGTGTTGATCCCAAAGTTTCCGAAGATACCGGATGTGGATATGACGTGGGACTGCAGCGTAGTGAAGGGAAGCAACCTGTATGAGTCCTAAGAGGAGAGGACATCACAACAAAACTAGAAATAAACGTGGTGACCTGAAAGCAAGAGAGATAAATAGAGCGCTGAAGGGAAGATGTATTTTTGTAGGCAAACCCTGAAGGTAGCATCGCCCTGGTTCCCTCCACTAATAGCCAATGGGATTGTTCCATGGGATTTGGGATTATTCCAGAAAATAAACTCAGATAGACAGATAGATGTATAGTATATTATGGGGGGGGGGGGGGGTTTGTAACGGGCTACAATGTCGTTGTTAGCAGCTCTAAGTGTTTTTTTTTATGTATTTGTGGGCAGCCAGAAGAGGAGGCCGCTGTTTAGACAGATAATGCATAATAATAAAACACAGTAATAATGTACAATTATAGAAGTTATACTTGTTGACGAATAAATGCTGTGAATTCATAAACAAAACTGTTATACACCATGTATTAAATGGTTGTATACTGCTCACAAATGCTAAATACCGGGACCCAAAGCGAAGTGAATGATGATTAAATAACGTGTGAACTTCAGAGGACCGATGAAGGCATTCGATGGATTTTCCGCGTGCCCTCAAAGAGTCTCTCGTCAGTTCCGGCATGGTGAGAAAATGGAGAAGACGAAAAAAAAACACAAAAAAACAAAAGCTTTTGTTGGCGGAGTGCAGTGTGGCAAAGCCCTGAGAAATGTGCGGAATGTGTGCGTGTCAGCTCTGCAGCAGCAGCAGCAGCAGCTCCACTCTGTAATAAGTCTTTGTGTTTATGGATGTTTGCTGTCTCAGGGATCGGCAGGGCCACGGCTCTGGCTCTGGCGCGCTGCGGGGCGGTCGTCACGGCGGTCACGCGCACGCAGGCCGACCTGAACAGTCTGGTGCAGGAGGTACACCCCCCCTCTCCCAACACACACACACACACACACCCTGTCATCCATCTGAGGGGCCCCTGTCCCCGACCTCTGACCCCCCCCCTCCCCCCAAACGCCCTCCTGTGTCCCATTGTGCTCTCACTCCATCTCTTTCGCAGTTCTCCTTTTGTATGGTAAACATGATCCAATATTCAGAAAATCAGAAAAACAGAATCTTATAAGTTGACAGGCCTCAGGCCTTTCTGCCAGAAAGCCTTTCTAACACCAGGTTGACGTTGTGAAACGGTCGCAGTTTGGCTCGGTCTAGGCACCAAAACTACTTGGTTAGGTTTGGTGAAAAGATCATGGTTTGGGTTAAAAGAATAAGTCAACGCTGACTTTTGGTTTCACACGAGACACAAGCAGCAGTCTCCTGGGTGAAAGTCCTGCCTTTCTGGCAGAAAGCCTTGAAGCAGAGATGGTTTAGAAAGGAGACATCGCAACTCAGACTCACTTCCTGTGTCAGTGTCACGTGGGTTTCACCATATAGGAGACAAGCAGCAGGTCCTGAGTCCATTCACTCCAATGAAAGAGTTGAACGTGAGCACAGATTATGACGGATTATTTCACCCCTTAGCCACCAAAGTAAACATTAGACCCATTTTTCATATATTTCACATATATTCCGAACATTCTGACACTAAAATGGCATTTTTCAGACGGACAAATCACAAAGAAATGAACTTATATTAGCACAGATTGCTAATATGTAACAGCCGAGGGACATTATTTCCTAATTGGTCTTAACAAGCAAAAATAAAACCCAGTGTGAATCAGTTTATTTTCATTGTGAGTTATAAAATGGCCGGCGGGCCACGGGGAACCCCATCACAGGCCAGATTCGGCCCACGGGCTGCAAGTTGAGTATCACAGTATGTACTTCGTGCAGAGTTTTACTACCCGCCCCGGCATGTCTGCTGGCGTCTTCCCCTCACAGTGTGCGTCCATCAACCCGGTGTGTGTGGACCTGGCAGACTGGGGGGCCACGGAGGTGGCCCTGCAGGACGTCGGCCCCGTCGACCTGCTGGTGAATAACGCCGCCTGTGCCAGCCTGCAGCCATTTCTGGAGGTCACCGCCGACCAGTTTGACCAGTAAGGCAAAACACAAGATACTTCCGTGATTTCCAACTAGGAAGCAGCAGCAGCAATTAGTCGGCTTCGTCATGTCACCTGTTATGTTGTGTTACATTCTAAGGTGTCTTTCATCTCCAGGTCCTTCAATGTGAATGTGAAAGCTGTGCTGCATGTCTCCCAGGTACAATAACGGCTCCACCTCACTGCACGATGCACGTCCCGCATCCTCCGCTCCATCTTTGTTCTCATGTTGTTGGATGACGTCCAGATATTTCCGCCTTTCCAACCTTTTGATGCTGTTTGGCAGCAGCAGATATAAACGTGAACGGTTAACCGAGGTTTTGGGGTCGGGGGGGGGGGGCAGTGTGTCCAACAAAACCAGCTTCTGTTGAATCACAACAGAACTCTGTTGTCTCTGTGGTCAGGTGGTGGCTCGCGGCATGAAGGCCAGAGGATCAGGAGGCTCCATCGTCAACGTGTCCAGCCAGGCCTCGCAGTGTGCCCTCAGGGAGCACGCCGTCTACTGTGAGTAACAAGTCAAGACAAGTTTCAGTTCTTTTGGACCTCTTAAATGCAGGTAGCTGATAGAGGTCAATCTTTAAGCTGAGCTGACTAGATATCAGATATGATGATATACTGTACGATACTTCGAGCCACGTCTCCCTCCACGCCGGATGTAATAAAACACACTACTAGATCTCCAGAGTCTGCTATTTTGTAGATTTATTGAAGAACAAACCGGAGTACAATAAATAAATCGAGCTTGTCCAGGGAGCAACTAACACATCTCTGGGCGTGCATCCATTCCTGTGGCAAAATATGCTCCTCCTAATGGATTGTGATGTGGTCTGATTGGTCAATAGTTCAATCAGTCAAACATGGAACTTGGAATGACCGCATGTGTCCAGAGGGAAATCAAATCAATTCAATTCAAGGAAATGTGGGACACCTTTGTGCTCAGGCTGAAAGCAATGAGTGAAACTGATGGATAAAATGACGGCACCTGTGGAAAAAGTACTATACCTCGTGTTGATATATACTATTAAAACATTGATTTTTTTTTTTTTAATTCATATTTATTTATTTATTTTCTGCCCTTTTTAAACATTATTAATATCTTTAATATCTCTTTATGGCATGACAATGTTCTTTCAATGCCAGTCAACATAATGTTAACGTAACGCCGAACACATCTAATCACACGTCTAGGTTAGATTATATTCTACTCTATCTATTCTACTTCAGTTCTAATTATTAGAATTAGCATCATGCCCGACTCGGCAAGAAACGTAATGTACATTTGTTACAGGCGTTTCCTTTTTGTGCATGCATTTACTGTGTCATAACTAAATGGAAAAACACGTTAAAAGGACAAAATTATTTCGCTTTTTAATAACTGAATGAAGCCTTTTTCGTTGTGACATGAATTCCCCCCATGCCACATTGACATCAAACGACAACACAGAAAGCAAAGTGAAGACGTGTGCTGTCCATTAGAGAGCAGCATAGACCCTCCAACAATAAAGGCAAAGTATTAGCTGGCTTTCATGTAGTCTGACTCACCGGGTGTAGTGCTGTTGGGATAAGTTTCAGTCTGTTGACACGTCTGGTTTTCTTGTCTTTTTCTGTTCCCGTCGTCGTTCAGGTGCCACCAAAGGAGCCCTGGACATGCTGACTAAAGTGATGGCTCTGGAGCTCGGACCCCACCAGGTGCCCTCTGCTTCCCTTGATAAATCTCGTCTCATTAGATATGATGCCAATGTTAGGCGACATCAGCCAACTTAAGCAAACTTCTACACGAGTCAGTTCTCTTAACTTTCTCCTGCACTTGCGCCGCTGTTAAAGTGGCTTAGTGTTTTAAACAGTACTTTAGCATTTAGCATGGCCCCCAAATGGTAACTAGCAGCCATCTCTTAATGGCGCTCTCAGCGATCGAATGTCGGATGGAAATTGTTTTAGCTTGAAGTGCCGAGTTTTGTGTCCCGCTCAGATCCGCGTGAACAGCGTGAACCCCACAGTGGTGATGACCGAGATGGGTCGCCTGGGCTGGAGTGACCCCGAAAAGGCCAAGACCATGACCTCCCGCATCCCACTGGGCCGCTTCGCAGGTCAGACCACATGTACAGTACACCTACACATTAAACAGATCAATGTGCGTTGTTGAACTTTGCCAGTCCTCGTGCTAAGCTAGGCTAACCGCGTCCTCAGCTCCGGCTCTGTACTTAGCACACAGACATGAGACTGATATCGATCTTCTCGTCTCGCTCTCATCATGAGGGCAAATAAGCATTTCCAAAAAAAAACAAAAAAAAAACTACGTCTTGCCTCAAAAAGAAGGACACTCGGCCTCCTCAGAGAGTTCATACCAGGGTGCTGAGAAGGAGGCCGATGGCCGATTCAGGTTCAGGAATGTGGATTCCGTCCTGGTTGTGGTAACAATGGAGCAGCTCTTTACCCTTGCCCTGCCCACCCAGCCTACGTGGGTTTATTATGTCCTTCTCACAGCTGGAGCGAGAGCTGTGTCCACATTCTCTGCAGTGGTTTGCGCGTTCTTGGTTCAAGACCGTGCGACCAAAGACTGCCATCAAATCAGAATCTGATCTTATTGTCAGCGCGGGTATAAGTATACACACACACTTCATAAATGAGTTGACTGTGCTCCCCTGTGTGTGTGTGTGTGTGTGTGTGTGTGTGTGCGCGCAGAGGTGGAGGACGTGGTGAACAGTATTTTGTTCCTGCTGAGCGATAAGAGCAACATGACTAACGGAGTCACTCTGCCGGTGGACGGAGGCTTCCTGGCCTGCTGACCGACACAGCCCCCCCCCCCTCCCCCGCCTCGGGACTCTGACTCCGTCTGCTCTGAGCAACAAGAACAAATACTTCCTGTCTCATTACCTCACTTCATTGTTACAAATAAGTAAGTCAGTAATTAAACTCAACCAACGTCTTACTTTCCTTTGTTGTTTGTGCTTGTTTATATGTAAAATTGCAGCATGTTTCTTTTGCTGTTTATGAGTGATTTTGAGTTATTGGTCATTAAAAAGGGATGAGGTTAGAAACAGGTCGTAAAAGATGATGTCGAGGGTTATTTACAATCATAACGGCTGAGGCACCAGAAGAATTTTATATTATTGTTATTATTATTATTATTATTATTATTATTGCAAACCATGGGACTTAACCATTAATACCAGTAAAACGAAAGTGGTCATTTGGATCATGGAAAAATGTAAGAAATTTCCTGAATTAAAGTTTAGGCATAACGTTTAAACACACTGGCCGTTTTGATAAAGCTGGGAGGGCAGTGTGTAAATCCACAGAAACACAGCAACCTGTTTTACGGGAACACAAGCCCTTTAAGGTCGGGAACCAGTGGTCTTACTGTAAGTTTAGATATAGAATTGTGAAGAAAAGTGCATCCAAAAATCACATGATTGTATTTACGGTGTGGTCATGGAGATATCATGAAGGCAGTGACCCCGAGGTCCTGAAACCAGGCTAGAGATATCAATCCAGAGTACATTCAATCTCAGGTTGAGCTTACAGTCAAAGACGTGGATGTTCAGGACTGGCATGATGAGGTGTAATAATCACGAGGTGTAACAACTGCAGATATTGATATTGTAAATTACAGTTTCCCTTCAAAGTGCTTGTTAACGAACTCTCTGAATCACAGAAGGAAAAGCAGCCACGTTGAAGATGAAACTGGACCAGGTCTGAATCATACGACCAATCAGGGTTAGCCAGCACATAACTGGCCAGTCACATCGACTCTGCACAGACGAGGGCGTTTTACAGGAGGTTCCGCCTTCCGGATTGGAGCGTGAATCAGAACGGTTGGAAGAGAGGAATCAAGACGCAAGAACCCCTGATTAACCCTGATTGGTTGTTTGATTCAGACCTGGTCCAGTTTTTTTAAAAGACCAAATACAAAGGGGGGGCGGGTGCTCACAGACATTTTTTTTTTTTTAAAGGAGCCCTTCAATGAAATATGACATGCAACGGTCAAAATGAGTTATTTCAACTGAAATTATAATTCAATAATATTGCCTAGTGCAGCTTTAATGAAACAACACTATGGGATTACCCCAAGCACTGGGCTGTGAAGAACAAATCACGACAGGCTGCTGAGTACCTTACATATACATTTGTATTTAGTATACAAAAAATTGAAATATTTCACCACACAGACATGTGAAGTAATAAAAAATAAGACAAAAAGTTGGAACAAGTATACAAGTCATTTTACATTACATACGTACATGGCCAATGCATTTCATCATATAACCTCTCCTAAGAATTACAGTGGGTCAGATAACCAGAGAACTTCCATGCAATAATAGATTAGAACTTTTTTTGCTGTGTTTCTCAGCTACATTTCGACACCTTAGCTAGGCAGGACCACAAAACATGATTCAACCACACAGTTTGCTATGCCAACCAAAGACAGCGCGACAAGAGTGGCCCGCAGTGCTGCGTCTCGCCACGCGAGGGAGACAGACACACCGCGGGCCTTGCGACCATACAGAAATGCATTTCATAAAAGGTGCCGTCGGCACCGTTTGCCACAACGACAAACTGCACAAAGATTGGCCCCTTTTTATTGTACACTTTGTTAGCAACACTTCTAACTTCAACATGAGCGACTACAGTTTAATCCCTTTAGTTTGAGTTGTTTTAGTTTTTAAGAGCTAAATATTCAGGTACATGTAGATAGATATTCATAACGCATTCCTTTTTCTAAGGATTATTCTGTGTATCACTAGATGTCATTAATATCCTTTTTTTTTTCTTTCTTTATGCCCCCACAGATTGTTGAAAAGTCTTGTGTATTACTACAATACAATATGAAATAGTACCAAAAACTGGACACTAAAAAACTTGGCTTAAAACAATACTGTCTTTTATGCACTACCCCAAACTGTCAAACAAAAGCTGTCTCGCTGATAGTGACGCGTGCTCATCCACACACACCCCCACAAACACCAGCGTTCATATACACGCCTGTGACACACACACACACACACACTCACTCACTCACTCACACACACACACACACACACACAGAGGAACAGAGACAAGATCTAAACAATGGGATAAATTAAGACAGAATATTTTAAGACCCATGCAAGCTCCTCCACCCCCAGAGGCAGAACTCAGGCAGCAAGGTTGTACAGCCCCCGTGTTTGGCATGCTTATCTGTCACATGTTCACAGTTAGATGAAGTTACCCAAAGAACACTTGACTAAGATCAGATGACAGAACACAACTGTTTTCAAGGAACAGATCGTTTTTTTTTTCTCCCCCCCCCCACCATGAGAGGGAAGAGCGCAGATCGGATAACGTTTGTTTGCTGGTAAGTAACTTCAGGTCGTTTGACGAAAACGATCGCAACTCGAGGGTTCACTTTTTCCAGAGCCTTCGACCACACGGCTTCGTTAGCAAAGAAGACCCGGTGAAATGACCCACAGAAGTCTTCGTCGATGAAGACCATGAGATAGGGTTGAAAGAAAGAGGAAGTTGAGACTATTTTATATATTATTAAGTTGAGCCTGAAGGTGAATTCTTGACCTTGTAAATAGCAGTTTTCAGACGCATCTTCGGGCAACGAGGTGTGGCCAAGAGCTCCGGTAAAAACCAAGGTAAGTGGACCCGATGCCTGATGAGAATTCTTTTTTTTTGTTTGTTAAACTACGATTCACAAGGTCAAGAATGAGCCTTCACACCCAAACCTAAGGTCATTTTTTTAAGGATTGAGGCTAAATGAGAAAAGCCAAGTGCGATGAGGGTCACTGGAGTTCAAAGTTACGCTACGTCGCTTCCATATAATCTTTCAGAGGAGCGCGCTCGTAGTTTTGCCCATCACTCCTGTCGGTATCAATAACACTGTACCCGCTAAAGTAATATTTGATGTCTGAAAGGGCAAGAAACCTGGCCAGCTTTAACCCCTCACTGGACCCCCATTAACCCCCATTCCTTTGAATTTGTCCAATGAATGAATGAACACTACCTGGCCCCAGATTTGTGGTCATTTGATTAAATACACTGATTATGCAATATAAAACGGAAATATCTTAAAGTCTTAACTCTACATTTGGCACAGGGCCCCTCTACAAGACAGGGCCTTCAAGATTTAAGTACAAATGTTGGACTTCTCAGGGAATGACTTGGCGAGTGCAATGTTATTACTGATCGGAATGAGGACTAAAACTACAAAAATTTAAGACGCCGTGCTCTATATTCGTGAAATTTAGTGAACGCGGGCAGTAGTGTGTTGTTTTTACTGTCAGTTCCAACAGATTTCGGTGTGCATGCCAGGAAGCATGCTGATCTTAGATCAGGAGCTGAGGGTAACTTCAGACCTGAAGGCGTATTCACAGTTCACTTTCTACCTAGTCAACACTGCATTAATTCAAGCAAGCATGGCTGAGAAAGAAGAGATGTCGCAGTATGAAGACAAGTAATAGAAATCTTTGTCAGCCCTCATGGCAACTTGATGTTGTTCTATGAGTACAAAGTAGGTGGACAGTCAGATGTCTTTCACAGAGAACCTATGAACCTATTCAGTAATGGTAAAAAAATCGGATTTAATACTGGTCTTGTAACCAATATCGCTTTGAAAAAACATCAATATAAAGAAAGCAATCTCAGCAGTGCACACTCACTCTCGCTAGTTTTTCTCTCTCATCCCCTCATCCAGAGAAGTAGTGGTTGTTGTTCATGGTGATGTGGTGTAGTGTTATAGCAGTGTTTCCTCCTCAGAACATGGTGCACCTCTTCCCCCTCTTCTTCACGGGCGGAGGGCAGAGCACGGCTCGGATGGCCTCGTCGAATACCGTCTTCAGGCCCCGCTGGGTCAGCGCGGAGCACTCCAGGTACTTCACGGCCCCTGAGGAAGGAAGGAAGGAAGGAAGGAAGGAAGGAAGGAAGGAAGGAAGGAAGGACGCCATGATGGCGCTCAGCGACACTGCTTCTCGTGCTCAAGTGTAGCAAGGTTCAAACAGTTAAAAACAGACGTCATTCACCTTAGGGCCTCCTAAGGCCATCCTTTAACAGCGTCTGAACCCCCCCCCCCCGCACCTTTCCAACATCGGAATTGGAGGGCTGTGACCGATAACAACTTTCCAAATCTGACACTCTGACATCTACTTCAGTCTTTCCAACTAACTGAAAAATAGGTGAAAAGTAAGTAAGGTGGAAAATACAGATTTTTTTTTTCACCATTACAGGGTCTTGGATTACCCCCCCCCCCCCCCCCAGAATATTAATTTTTCCACCAGCCAAGACTGACGGCTCAAGGAGGCGGTGAGCTTGTTCTCCGGTCTTGCTCGGCTGTTTCTCTACCTTTTGAGAGTCTTGGGTTTTATTTTAAAGGGATGCATTGAATCTACGGAGCCCTTAACTTAAAGTTCTGGTCATTGTGTTACAATATGACAGAGGTCAAACCCCCCAACCCGCTCTAACCGGCTTTTACCTCCCCGTGCGACAGTGCTACCCACTGCGCCACCGTGCCACCGTCTTCTCCTCTGGCTAAATGAAGAATTAAGGCTTTTTTAAAAAGACAATGCAGGGAGGCAGAGCAGAAATGGACAGTGTGAATTGACCTGTCGTGAACTGAAGTGACGTTATAGGGCTAAAAGAGGCTCGCTAAACCGAGCTCAAGGCTCTTGAACCCGGTCTCGAGCCTCCCTCGGGCTAGCTGAGGCGCCGCCAGATCCACCTAAAAACTGCAGCGCATGCCTCCTCCATCATAGGCCACTGTGGTCTGAAGGTAATCGCCAGTCAGTCGCAGGTTTCTTAAGCAGGCGCATGACGTGTACGTAGAGTATAGGAACCCGTCTGATACCTCGCCTGGCTCTTAACTGGGTATGGTTGCTCGATCAAACGTGGCTGAGATGTGAATGCAGCAAATATCTGACAACCTTACTGCATGAGGGTTTCTGATTCACCCAAATAAATGGCCATTAATAACTAAATCTTCATACACACACACACACACGCACACACACACACACAAGCCTCACCAATCTCTCTCGCCATAGCCAGGCCCTGTGGGTAGGTGATGGGGGAAAGCTTCTTGTCTCGCAGCCTCTCAATGGTGTCCTTGTCATCTCGCAGATCCAGCTTGGTGCCCACCAGGATGATGGGTGTGTTGGGGCAGTGGTGCCTCACCTCAGGGTACCACTGGGGCACCACACACACACACACACACACACACACATGTGTGTACATATGCATATACAAAGGACAAAGTCAGTGAGAGAGGAGAGAGAGAGAGAACAGTTAGCCGGATGCAGAGGCAGAGCGACAAGAACCTTTCCACGCTGACATTCAACAGACTTTGGAGCTAGAAAAAGTTGTTTTCAATCGATCCGTCTCAATGGAGGCATAGTCACGCTGAGAGAATCCTACCAGAGAGCAGAAGCACAGGGACTCTACAGAGGGAGGTCGGGCCTTCAGGAAAGTGTGATTTCATATGAGAGCATCTCATGATGCTCAGCAGACCAAACCACAGCCGGCTGTCACGCTCCCTCCCTCCGCAGAGTGTTGGGACCTCGTTCAGACCTCGCCTCACAACAATGCCTCTGCACTGCAACCCCCGGGTTGGGGGGGGGGGCTGTTCTAAGCCGAGGTCTGAAGGGGTCGATCAGCGGTATGATGAGCCATAGATGTGCCTCCTTGTGGTCAGACTCGGGCAAAGGGGGGTAGGGGGGTGGGGGGGGGTGGCGTTCAGTCAGCGTACTGACCTTAGCTCGGACGTTCTCAAAGGAGGCCGGACTGACCAGGGAGAAGCATATCAAGAACACATCCTGGGAGAGAACCAGAGAGATGGCTAGTTGAAGGCGAGGTTTACGTGTGTGTGTGTGTGTGTGTGTGTGTGTGTGTGTGTGTGTGTACATGGAGCCACAAAATTCATCCATCTCAATTTTCAAAAGTCTTTTTCTATACACTAACACTTCTGTACTGGACTGATGTAGTAGCTGTTTTAATTCAAAATCTACTGTTTATGAAAGATATATATATATATTGCTGCCACTATTCCAAAAAAACCCATTTTGTTTAAACTTTATTCTCCTCCTAAGACCCTTTTCACGTTATAACAAGATATTTTCATGCTTTTGTAACAACGTCATCACTTTATTTTGTAATATCACAGTATCAACGGAATGTCAAAAACCAATCGGCAAGTTCCTTTTGTCTGTCGGCCCAGTTAGTTATCAAGAACTTGGTTTGTTTTGTTTTCATTATTTAGTCGCGTGTGAATCTCCACTTAGTAAAAGTTGTAATGAGTCTGTGCATGCCAGTGTGTGTGTGTGTGTGTGTGTGTGGTTGCGGGGGAAGGGGTTTGAATACCGTCTGTGGGTAAGACAGTGGTCTGAGCCTATCGTAGTCCTCCTGTCCTGCTGTATCCCAAAGGCCCAGATTCACTGGTTTCCCATCCACCATCACATTGGCGGAGTAGTTGTCAAAGCTGCAGGAAGGCGGACACTACACTGAGTACAATGCAGTTAAGAGAGAGAGAGAGGCTGCGTACACCTTGTTGATTTTGTTGCATTTCCGTACGTATTTGTTTAGAGAACTGAACACCCAGTAAAACCAGAACTTCTCGGCCCTGATCCAAAAGTGAGGAAACCCCATTCTAAATCACACAGACACAAATTACTACAGGGCAGCTTTCAAACGTAACCTTGCTGTGCTAATACTCTATATAAAATATATCGTGTTGATGATTGCCACCAGGTGGTGTAGTATATTTACAGCAACACTTTTGGGAAATATATATACGCTTGGCTTGCTGAGACTTCGATGAGAAGATTTAGTTAGCTTAGCGTAGCTTAACCGACAGACTAGAAGCAGCTGGACTGGCTCTATCCAAAGGTCACAAAGGTCACGCTCCATTTCTTGCCCTGCAGCAGCAACTTCTTGGGAGTCACTGTGATGTTGCCAGGGCAACCTGCGGAGATTCCAGGAATTCGCCGCTTCCGGCCAAGAAATAGTCCGGCCCACAACCCACGATTAAAAACCACAAGATGGCGGGGTTTTTTGGTTTTTTTTTTTTTACACTTTGGTTGAAAAACTCACTAACCTGTTAATTAGTGAGCTTTAGAGGTGTTGGTGTCTAGTCAGGCAAGCTGCTTCTTATTTTTACTGGACAAACACGAGAGTGACAGCGACCTTCTCATCCAACTCTTGGCAAGATAGTAAATGAGCGTATTTCCTTACTGTTCATTCAAGGCCGTATCCGAGCGCGGTCAAAAACGTCATCCATGGCAATATCAACATATGCCATCATATATATCGTACTTGTTATGACGTGGTTCATACTTGCATGTGATGGCAACTGAGCCTTTTTTGCAACGCAACTTAGTTGGTGAATTAAAATACGGATCAGCTTTCTGGAAATAGCTAGTAAGTCAACCTTGAGTCCAGAATGTTTTTTTTTTTTTTTTTTAACTTAATAGCTAAAATAGAGCGCTGCAGGGATGACGTATTTTTGTAGGCAAACCCGGAAGTTAGCATCGCCCTGGTGATTTTGGATTATTGCAGAAAATAAACTCTGTGGCAAAACAAAAGTTTATGAAACTTACACGTTTTTGTTCAGCGAGATAATCTTCACTAATGAACACCACTTTTAGGATTTTTGAAGCGTAAATGGAATCGCCAGAAGTAAAAAAGCTAACGTTAGGCTATAAAGGAATTACTTCAACGTCACCACCACTAAGCTTCACTCTGAAGAAAATATAGATAGATATAGATATATAGACAGATAGATATAGAGTATAAACACATCGAGGCTGTAAAGGCGGACTAGTGAGTAGATGACTTTCCGTGTTCGGCATGAAGACGTTAATGTCCGCGACGACCTCTGTAGTCTCATTGAGCCGCTTGTTAGCAACCGCCTTTTTTAAAGACACGTAAAAGCTTCATAATTCACGAGTGGGGGGGGGGGGGGGGTATCTACTGACGTATTTTATGTCGTAGAACAAAACGTGTAAATCTCTTCAGCTTGTGTTAACCACAGACCTTATTTCATTACATCTAACCAAAAAAACCCACTGACTTCCAGACGAGGGAACTGGATTTTAGGACTCATTCCTGCAGCACCCCATGACTAATCCAGTAAGTACCTGACGAACCAAAGCACTGATGCAAAAAATTCTTATAGAGAAATCAATATTACCACAAGTCAGTCTTGTTCACAGTATTGCCTACTATGGTCTAATCCAGAGATATTAAATTGAGAACTGCCGCGCTATAATATATATATATGTATGTACTATCACAGCACTCCACCCTAAATGAAGCTATGGTCCTGTGATGTGAAACCACTGCTTACATCAAATAGCTGTGAGAGAGTGTGGGTGCAGTGTGTGGTTTACTCACACAGTGGGGATGTATTCACCGGGGAAGGCATTGGTGGTGTAGCTAATCAGCAGACAGGTCTTACCCACAGCCCTGGGGGAGAGGGACAGCAGAGGACACACGAGCATACATTTATAGTACAGTTTACAATACAAAAAAAAAAACAAATTCTGTATTGACTGTGTGTACGTGTGTCTGCCTGACTGTGTGTGTGTGTGTGTGAGTGTGAAGGCAGGCTGCTACCCTTTTACTGTGCCACACAGACACTGGCCTACATTCATGTTGCCTGAGGGACACGGTAGCCCCCACACACTCACTCACGCTCTCACTCACATGGACAGGCTGCTGTACACATAACACCCCGTCCCCCGCCCCCCCCCCCCCACCCCCTATACTGTACTGTACCGACACAAGCCGCAGGATGCCACCCAGTTCGGTGGTGGCGTGGATGGGTATTGGCTGCGTACTCACGCACGAAGCAGCGAGAGTTTGTGTGCAAAGTGTGTTCAGAGTGAAGATCATTTTATAGATCACAGTGGGAGGAGCCTCTGGCTAACTGTAAAATGACTATCTGGCCAAAATGTTGTTGGCAAGCGCACAGATGAGGATTTCCAGCTCTGTCATACGATGTTGATCGTGGTTGCGTCTGGTATCTTTGGCTTTTTTTTTTTTCTTTTTTTTTTTAAATCAAAGAACCAGATCTTTTCTGACACAGTTGCCCATCTTTAGTGCTGACGATTGAGTCTACTGTAGAAATGAGCGTGACTTTTACTACCACAAAACACACAAAATGACTTCCCCCCCCACCGTCCACAGTTCCCATTCTGTCGCACATCAACATCAACTGTAAAAACGCAGGTGGATGCAAGTTTGCTCGGGATGACATGAATGTGTGGAGACGAGAGGAAAAGGAGAGAGACTGGAGGAAAATAACAGAAGAGCTGGAGAGTCTGAGCGGTTACACAAACGCACACAGATGGTCCCCACGTGCATGGTCAGTGCGTACTTTGCTAGCTAGCCGCAGCTAACGTCTGTGCAGCTGGCGCATACCGTGGGCCTTTCCAACAGCAGCTATGGTAGGAAGGACACAGGTGTTACTAATAGCTCGGAAAACCACGACAGCGTCACAGTGAACGAGCACGAGCAACACCGGAACCCTGAAAGTGAAGCAGCTAAATGGAATTCAGCCGTCATTCATTTACACCTGTGCTTTTTCCTGCCGCCACATGTCAAAAGGTCTGCTGTGCAAAAGACCTACATTGGCCGTTTGGGTCGAACACAAACATAAACTCCCAGGGTGCGGATAAGATCAGGTGAAAAAAAAAATAAAATATGTATGGCAGTTTACAGCGAGAAACCAAAATGTTTTGATCCTGTTTTAATTGTGCCACGAATCTCACACACGCGCGACGTCCGACGATCTAAAAGATCATTTCGCAAGTCGCGAGAGAGTCGCGGTGTGTCGTAAAGGTGGTAAAGTGCCAGTTCAGTTCGTTTTGCGTGAAACCAACATGGGCGCCACTTGGCAGAAAAAGTTAAGTTCCGTGACTTTTGGGCGCGTAGTCTTTCTAATGAAGTATTCTCGCGGTCTTATACTCCCAACAGTTTTACCACAAACTGCAACTTTCTTGCCTCGCAAAATGATCTTTTAAATTGATTTGTTGAATTTGTGGCACAATTCAAACGATTTGTCTCTCGCCGTTAACTCGCCCGTGCTGTTGTGCTGCAGGTTGCAAGTCGTATAAACGGTGATGTTACCGTTAGTTGTTGTCAAACGGTAACTAATAGGTTATCAAATACGTTGTTGTAGCTTGAAATATGGCCCGATGTCCCTCTGGATTTTCGCTATCTGTTGTCTTTTCAGTTGCCGATCCATCATGATTGGTCAGATTCCCTGCGTTTATATATACGACTTGCAACATGGACCACCAACATGATAAGCAGCATCTGAGCTTCCCACCCTGAGCGCGATGTCCAGAGGAAAATGGCCGCCGTGTGAATATATGGACTATGGTGGTCCACCGGAAGGGGAGGGATTTTGTCTCCATCGGCAAACACAGAGCAGGTACGCTCCACACACACACACACACACACACACACACACACACACACACATAAAATATGAATGTTGCTAGCTAGCTACACATGTGGCTTTTGCGGTGGATAAAAACACACAAGTTTGTGCGAATAAAAGCAAAAACCTGCTATTCGCATTTAGTCTGAGTGCACCTTTAGGTTCCCCCGCCTTTTGTTATGAAGTTGTGGCTCCAAGCCCCATGCTGAGATATAACCCTGATGACATCATCTGGGTTCTTTTTTTCAGACTTCAGAATGCTCCCAGAGCCCCCCCCCCCCCCCCCCACGCCCCTCCATGAGGAGCAAAGGGAGCTTGATGTTTGAAATCGGAGGAATGCCCTTTCAAGCAGTTCATGACATTTCAGAATTCCCAATAATCTCCTTCTGCACATATCATCTGTGATATACAGCTCCACTATATGAGGGGGGCATTAAGACCGCAATCTTTTTCTTTTTTTTTTTAGACTTCTGAGATTCATTAAAGAGTCCAAATTCTGGAAAAGCATCCTAAAGTTTTCTTTAAATTGGGTATAGAAGAGAGACGATGCTGCTAATGATAAATAACTTGAATGCCCAGATGCCCACAATAGAGTCCTCTCTCTCTCTCTCTCTCTCTCCTCTGGAAAAGCATCCTAAAGTTTTCATTTAAAGTCAAAACTGGTTCGTTTCAGAAGTCTGACTTTAATCCTTTAACATCTGACTTCAATTTATGGCTTTTTTTTTTTGCTTTTTTTTTGACATAAAATGTCAGAGCTCATTTTTCCTGGCCTTAATCTTACACCTGGCAACGGCCATTAAGATTAAAAATAAAATAAAAAACAGAAAGGAAGAAAACCCCATTCGTGCAGCAGAATGGGATGCGGATGCAGTAAGAAAAGGCACGGTGTGAGCAGAATTAGGGCAGCGGGGCCTGCTTGCCACTGACAGGGCCACAAATTCCTTAGCGTGCATCAGCACTTCAGCCTGCCTCCAGTGGCCTACGAGGCGTGTAGGTGTTCCCGCATAGCATCCCGCAGGCGCCCCGCTCCAACCCTCGCAATGAACCGGGAGGCCACGACGCGATCAAACCAAATTCAACCACGAAGCAGATAACTGAGGGGACCCACCGAACACCGAGTGGGAGGGGGGGGGGGGAGCACAGACCACAGAAAACAAGGGGCGACCGAAAAAAAAAAAAAAAAAAAATCAGTGAGCCCCAGCCCCTTTTCTCTAACATAGCATCCTCCCCATCATCCATCCACCCGTGGACGCTCCACGGAATACCCACAGGAGAAAATGTGCTGGCGTCGTGTTTGTCTGTGAGCGTGCTCTTTCTTACCCGTCGCCGACCACCACGCACTTGATAGCTTGCATTTGTACAGGAGCTGGAGGCTTCCAGGGGAACCGGCGCTGGTGGTGCTTCGATGGATCCGACGGATGAGAGCAGCGGGCCAGTCCGCTCGGCGATGGAGCCGCAGTAAAAAAAAAAAAAAAAAAAGGGGGTCGTGGCGAACAGCGCCGAACGACTCCGGAAAGTGCCGAGTGTGTTTAAAGGGACAGAGCGCGGAACAGAGGGACGCCCAGCAGCAGAGGAAGACAGGGTTCGCTCCGCGTACTTCCGCCTTCGCTTACATGATTTTACTGAGCACATTACTGCTACATTACGCGTTAGCCTTTTCCACTTGACGTCAGTTGGGCAGTGGATAGAATAATAATGAATAACAGAGCCAGCTGAGTTTCTCAGCTTCTGAGATTAACCCTAGAATACCAAAAAATCCGAAGTCAGAAAAAAAAAAAAATCAGCATTCTGGAAAAAGGCAGCATTCTAAAATTGCACTTAAAGCTAGCAGTAGGCAATGTTATTGAATTATAATTTCGATTGAAATAACTAATATTGACCAGTGAGGAGAAGGTAGAAGCGCTTGTTCGTGCAGAGTCGATGCGATTGGCCAGTTACGCGCTCGCTAACCACCGATTGGCTGTTTGATTCGGACCTGTTCCAGTTTTTTTTTTTTTTTTTAGACTTTTTAGATTAAGACTAAATACAAAGGGGGGCGGGTGCTCACACACACAATTTTATTTAAAGGAGCCCTTCAATTAAATGTTATTGTGGGATGCAATGTTCAAAATGAGTTATTTCAACCAAAATTATAACTCAATAATATTGCCTACTGTAGCTTTAAGTTGGGTATGGAACAGAAGCGGTGCTGCTAATAATAATAAATAACTTGAATGCCTATAGACCAAAGCTGCTAATTTCCCTGTGCCTTTGATTCATTTTCCTTTTATAAATGAGGGGCCATTTATCACTAACTGCACTGAAACTGTATTCCTCTCTTCATGTTGTTTATTTGATTTTACTTGAATTATTTTCCATCTTCAGCGCCCCTGGTACCTCATGTGTTGCACCTGCTTAGTATGCAAAACACCTATTTCCTTTACTTTCCACAAAGTTGTTGTGCGTTGAGGGAGATTTAATAGGCCACGTTGGAAAGGTCGTCAGTATTTAGAAACGTATGCTTACAAATAACATTCAAATGACCTGATGGGTAAGGGAAACATATGGTTATTTTGGGGGCTATTTGTTAATGTTCTCATTTTAGATAGGTGCACTCCTAGATCAGTACACTTGACTAACAATGGGGGGGAAACCCTTTTACTTTTGGGCATAAAGTTAATCAAACTTCAAGTTACTAAATATCAATATTCAAAGTTCAGTTAAAATCAGCTTCAATCTAAAAAAAGAAACCCTAGCCTCATTTAGTCTTAATAAACCTATATCATCACCTAATACAGTGCAAGAACCACGGTGTAGACCAAGGTTCCACATCCTTCAAATGTGTGTGAACTATCTTGACACTTAAGGCTCTTTGGCAGTAATTTCAAGTCCCAGTGACCTCATACATCCCCACCCCAGCAACACAGCACAGTCTGAATACTGTCATGTTACCTGTTAAATACAACGGCACGCCATTCCAGATCGATCCCTAAATCACCCACACGTTAAGAAAGACCACGAGGCGTTTGTTTCAGAAATGACAGCATTTAACCGATATTAAAACGAGAACGGAGCAAAATGGGAAAAGCACACGTGATAAAACAAAATGACAAATATCCATCACATATCTACAAGTCACAGTAACAATGTCAAGATATAAAAAAACGGCAATTTGTATCATAAAAGACTGCATCCAGATTTTAATTTGGACTTGATTCGGAAAAATATAATAAACAGCAGATAACATTTTGGGGAATCAGTTTACTGCTCCCTGCATCTGAGCTGGAGAGGGTGGGCAGAACGTCTGGGCGAGACAGATGCAATATTAAGGCATATTTGAACCAAATCTCGTTTGGTATGTAAACACTCAACAATGCTACGCTGCCTTCAATCCGTTTAGACTAGAGGAGAACATTTATTGTTCATTGTAAGCACAGTTCATCTCAGTTAATTAATGGGAGAGCTGAAGACATAAGGGGGGGGGGGGTGATAGTGAAAGTCAAATATTTTCTTAAAGTAAGACTACAGTGGAGATGCAGTAGCACTTCTTACACTTCGATATTTTGAGGTGCAATATACATCTTGAATACAGAATTGGAACCATCACTCTATTAATGTGTGACTAAAAAACGGACACTGAAACCGGGTAATAATCTCATCCAGCAGGCAAAAAAAACACCCCACAACATGAGAGGGTTGGACTGGATGAACGACTTACTGAGAACCTCACTAACAGTGGGGGTAAAAATGTAGATTTTTCTCCGAAAGGTGGCCATAGATGAAAGGTTATAGAGTCGTTCATCCCTTCGTTAATGTGCTGTGTTCATCTAAAGATATCTTGCATGCAACATTTGTCCTCTGGGGACCATGACACCGACAAATGTCTTGGATGTCGGGCCAGTAGTTTTCAGCCATGCTATAGCAGCGTGGCTCTAGCCATGGCAACGTCCATCTGATGGGGCGGTCCACAACCTTGGTCTAGACCGAAATATCTTGCCATGACATTTTGCGCAGACGTTCATGGTCCCTAGATGATGTATCTTAATGACTTTGGTGATCCTCTGATTTCTCATCTAGCGCCATCATCAGGTCAAAGTCTCACTTTGTCCAACGTTTTGGTTTTGGGACCAAATACCTGCAAAACGAATGAGATTCCCATCATCCTGAGCTGTACTTTGTATTTATTGCCAATAAGCCAAACCAATCCTGGAAACAACAGTCAACAGGCACAGCACCAGAGCTATTTGAATCACTGAACAAAGACCTCTCTATCACCAGATCGGGGTGGTGATAAAATTACAGTCATATTGCCCAGCGCCGTTTATTTCCCCCATATTACTGTTAAACTCCTGGTTTTCCTGTCGTGTCAGTCATGATTTTTTTTTTTAATCCTTCAGACTGTCCTGACCTGTGCAGGAACCCAGCGAGGGGCTCAGAGGCTTGAAGCTGAGGGGTTGAGGTCTCTGGGTCATTTCTTGGGGCTGCTGTGTCCCAGAGGGGAGCCCTGAACGTAGGTGAGGATGGCGCTCTGCAGGTAGCTGGCTCTGTTGGCCTCATCCTCCCTCATCCTTTGGATCTCTGCCTCTTTCAGCCGCAGCTTCTCCAGCATGGACGATATCTCACTCTCTTTGTCGAGGAGCGCCTCTCTGTGGTTACTGCTCAGTACTGCAGGACAGCAAGCCACGGAGGCAGAGAGGGATGAAAGAAAATATCTCAGATTTCAAACATGATGCATTTGGAAAAAAGAAACTTTTGTAAAGTGGTAAGAAAAGAAAGAAACAGTGAGGGTGCACCTTTCATTTCTCTCTCCAGAGCGCTGATCTTCTCTTTGAGTCCTCCCTGTGCCGTCCTCTCCGCCTGTAAATGTCCAATCTGTTCCTGCAGCTCCACCCTCACCCGGCTCACCTCGGCCACCTTCTCCTGGTCCTTACCCGACAGCTCCTGCAACAACACACCACCCGTTCAACGCATTTTGATGACAACAAACACCCCTCATTTGTCACTCCTGGAGGCTCGTCAGACGGACAATACCACTGCACAGCAGCCAGGAGTGTCAGTTGAGGTTCATCCCGACATGCTCTGGGTAAGAGATACGCCACAGGCAATTGGCAGTCTTTCATAGAGTTGCAAAGTAAGGGCCATTCATTTCCTTTTAAACAACTTTTTCATAGTTCTAAGAACAGTTGGAAGACCGCGCCCCTTTTTATTGTGTTCACACTGCAAAGAACTGGGAACTTAGAACGCTGTTTTGAAGGACTTTTTTTTAGCTCCCACTTCAGAGTAGGTGCTCTCCCATCACAAGAGGAACCTTGAGTGACGTAAGTGTACGTTGATTGGTCGAACGCGAGCCAATGCAGCAAAAACTACATCCTCAGACAACCATGTCTCCGTGTAAAACAGAAAAGACTGGTGTGCCGGTAGTCCGAGTCGAACCTCATGAGGGTGGAAAGCTGCTCAGTCTTTGACGTTTGATCATTATCAGATGTTTTAAACTTAAAATGATGTATGTGTAGCAGGCAGCTGGTGGGTCCTGACCTGCTGGAGCTCCTCTATCCTGCGGCGCAGTCCGTCCATCTCGATGCTCTGGTGGCTGTTCTTGGCCTGCAGCTCAGAGATGGTCTGCTTCTGCTGGGAGCAGTGGAGCTGGACCTCCTGCAGGGTGAAACGCACAGAGCGAAGCTTCTCCTCCAGGGACGACACATGCTCCTGCTGCTCAGAGGAAACAAAAGGCGGATGTAAGGATGACGGAGAACGACTAACTTTATTTCACCAGGATTTATCCACTCAGTATGAATGCTGCTTTCCAGGTACGTTTTAACCGATTTCTTGTTTTCTGTTCTTACGGACAAAGCTAATTTACCACTCAATGTTTTTGTTTTCATTGGTGGGTGGGCCTTCAGCGCTCCCTTGCTTCTGATTGGCTAGTGTGCTCTGTCAATTATGTTTGCGCTGTATTCTTCAAAATAAAGGCGCTGTATTCTTCAGAATAAAGGTTCTACCTGCCTTTAGACAGTGCAGTCAGTCAGACAGATAGACAGGGATACGTTACGGTTCACAGACCACATTTGTATTGGTGGCTATGATTCAATTTTATTTATATATATCACCAAATCATAAAAGACGTTATCCCAGGGCACTTTTCATATAGAGCAGGTCTAGACCAGACTCTTCATAATATTATTTACAGAGACCCAAGAGTTCCCAGTTGGGTTGAGAGAGAAAGAGAGAGGGGTGAACATACAGTAGCACAATGCAAGTTCCACATAGAGATATAGAGAAACGGTAGTGGTAATAATATTCATTTATGGTGCCTTTTAGACATTAAAGGTCATAGTCATTTTCAACAGATTTTCCATTTACACGTCTTTATTTAAAACAAAAACCTGTTTGATGCTCAGTGTTCGGTGTTGATGTTCACTTTTGAATTAATTAAAATACTGTTTGAATATGTGTGTCAATTGCATATTTAAGTATATAAGTGTTTAAACATAGGCAAACATACAGATACTCCATTTTATTTTATACACACACCGAGATATCATTTCTTTGCTGAATTTCAAAATGACATCAGGTAAGGTACGCATGGATAGCAGCTACAGATATAATTGTTATAATTGCTAAATGATAATATGATGATGGGCCCCCGTTTTTTTCTTTTTTATCGATTCTGCTTATGGAATACGGTTCTTATTGAATCTCGGTTCCGATTCCAATATTTTTCAGCTGATTCTGACGTGCTACGACACAGAAAAATATCAAGTTGCCGGATATTGCTGTCAATAATCAGACATCAATAATCCATTTTGCACGCCTAAACGGAGGAGACTCAACCGTAGCGAAGAGATGTAGCCCCGTCACCGCAAATCGTCCACTTACTTTCTCCTTACTCATCTTCAGGGCTAAAGTGAAAGGAGTTTCTGAACGAGAAGGGGGGGTCTCTGGGGAAGAACCGGAGGTGGAGGGGTGAACTTGTATCTACGAAAAACATGTATTAGCTATTGATACCCAACCATAGCTGTGGCTATGCTGTAAGGCAAGGTTGGAAATACCTACAAATTCATTTTAATAAGTCATAATTCCAGTCAGAATAATCTTTACCTTTTCCAGATTCTTTCACGATTAACTGTAACATCTTTGTAGGACTTTTTTTTATCTTTTATTCCTGTCATAACAAGGACTGGGTATCAAACCTCATCCTGTTTTGGTGCCACCCCAAAGGTGTCCGTAGTACACAGTATTGAGAGCTGGCGGTGAGTGTCTGCTCCGACTTGTAGTTTTTTTTAATTGTCTATTTGTAGATAGTTCCTGATTTAAATGAAAATATTGCTAATTTAACCTTATTTAGCAAAGTCTTTTGCCCCCTTAGATAATCAACGTAGTGGGGTAAGCGAAGTAGGGGGGTGACGGCAGGAGGTGGTGAAACTTGCGACTTGCTTGTGACTTGTTTGTGTAATTCAAGGTAAACTCGATAACATTCAATAAGGGATACAAAAGGATTCAGATTTGATCAAATGCTATGGAACCCCATCCCTACTTGTGGTGCTCATGTCAGGTGGGACAGGGAATGGTGTTGCGGCACTTATTATCCACTCAGGTTTGGACTGCGGTCACATTTGTATGCAACTTTAGACAAATGTCTGCCAATGAACACGTGTAAATGTACATGCGGTAACATTTTTTTTTTTTTTTTTTAAACCCACCTCCTCCAGACGCGCTTGAGCTCGCACTCTTCCCAGTTCCTCCTCAGCCTGGGCCCTCTCCGTCACACTCGCTGCTTTAGCTTTACTCAGTTCCTGCAACAGATGGACATTACAACATGACATGACATTAAGAGGACAGGCAGACTGGAGTGCTTCTCACGCCGCGCTGAAGGTGTTCCTGAAGATCCAAACCGCAATGAGGAGTAATAATTCATTTCGCTGCAATTTCATTCTGTAGAAATGACAGTTTTATAATTCAAATCCCAAGCGCTAAGGTTCTATATTCACCCCCCAGCCTGACAGGAGAAGTGGGAAATTCCCAGCTTGGAAAGAGAAACCAACTTGTGGATTTGAATAACTGAACTGTAAAAATACAGTTAGGGAAAGTAATAACTTCCGTGGTTCCAGAAATACAGCCTTCACTGCGTCTTTGACATTGAGCCCCAGCTGCTTGCATATTTTTGAAAAGTTTGGACGGGATTTTAAAGTTGAATAATACCCAGAAGGTGTGGAAGATGTGGAACATTTTGATGTTTGAATGGAGTTTCTAACTGAAAAGCATGAATGAGCAGTTAACAGTTGAGAAACTTTGAACGTTTTGAGATTTTGGACATTCCCTCCATTTGTCTTTTTAACGGGGGGGGGGGGAATGTCCTGTAAAACCTTGAATATTTTGGAAAGCATGAAGGTTATGAATCCCGCAGCCGCAGTGATCGTTTGTCTCTGTTAGACGTGTGATCTTTCTTGAAGTGTAGCAGCAGACGTCAGTGTCTTTCTTGAGTTTCCTTAACGTTGTCTTCGCTGTCTGTCCATTCTACCGTCAGAAACAAACATCAGCTACATCAGCTACTGTGACCACGAGTTATTAGCAGTTACTCTGGAACGTGGATACTCTAAACTCTGACCTCTTCCAGTTGTATCCGCTGTCCCTCCAGCTTGAAGATGCGTTCCTGGAGAGCTCTCTCGCTCTCTTCTAGATGTCGATTCACATGCTCCACCTGTACAGACATTTCAACTTTTAGTAAACCATGCTGAAGAGGGAAATAACAACAACAACAATAAACTGCCTATATATGTGTCTATACATGTTGAAGAAAAGTTTCCCTGAGAGCACCTCCTTTTGGCGCAGACTGTCCATATCCTCCAGAGTTTGCTTGTACCTTCGCTTCTCTGTTTCCAGGCGGTCTGTCGGAGGGGAGACAATAAAAGAAATCTCTACTGGCTTTCATGTGAGAAGAATGACATTCTCTTTCTGTATCTGTAATTAAACTGCATATGTGTGTGTGTGTGTGTGTGTTCTGTCAGTGTGTGTTACCTTCTGCCTGCGCAAGTCGCAGCCTGAGCTCCGCCGTGCTGTTGGTCAGCTCCTGCTTCAGCTCGAAGACCTGCTGCTGCTGAGACTTACACCTGCACTCCATCTCCTCCACCTGACGAACACACACGGACATCAGGCTCACGCGCCAACAGCGCCGCTAACAAATTCGCACCGTCCTGAACATTAGTCTTACTTTGTTCCTGAGTTGGACATCGGCGTCGGTCAGGTTTTGGATCTCCCTGAGGAGTTTGCCCTCTCTGAGCGCACCGTCCTACAGGATGGAGACATGCGAGGTGCATTCATTTGTGACACAAATATCTCAGCACACATTTGAATGATTTTGACAACTTGTGTCATAATGTGCTAGTTCTTGGCAGAATTCCGCTGTTCGGGTCACTGCCTCTGAGCTGACTGTAGTTGGGAACAGACAGACCAGTTATTGTAGTTTTTGGAACCTTGACTTTGATGTGATTCTACACGCGTTTGTCGTGTTAGGCTGTATGCTGTTACCAAAGAGATGCTCTTAGCGTCACGTGGTTGATTTCAGCCATACTGGCTAGGTCCATGAGTGAATTGGTGATTTGTGGATGTAAAAACCGAAGTGAAAAGACTTTTGTGTTTTGCGGTGCTGCCTCCTCCCAGCTGTACCTCTCGCTCTTTCTTCCTCTCTCTGCTCTGTCGATCCCTCTGTTCTTCTTTCTCCGCCTTCACTCGTGTGAGCAGCTCTCCCATGTTGTGGTTCTTCTGCTCAGAGAGGGCGAGGGCAGCCTCCGTCATCTGCAGCCTGCACGACATCACAGCACCGTGCGATCAGAGTTTCCGCATGCGCTTCTCACTGCACTTTAAGGAATACGAGTGGGCAGCGCATGACTTGAAGGTGAAAAGACGTCTAATGCACGCGAGAATAAGATAGACTGTTTAAGACATGTTTAAGCGTGCGTCTCCTGTCACTTTTCCCTACCCGAAAGAGCTCATAACATTATATGGGTCAAGTGAATGAATATAAGCTTCTGGCTACAGCCGTCTGTGTACCTGAGAACCTTCAGTGACTAATAATAGCTGCCCCTCGAACTGCCTGATTAAATATTTTGTATGTAATAGTGTTTCAGGAGGGCTGAGTTTAGGCCGCCGTAGATGTCGCGTGAGCTTCGCAGAGGCGTTTATGTCATAAAAGAGGGAGACATAACTAAGAGGGGAGACATAAAAGAGACGGGCGTATATACTGTAGTCATTCATACAACCTTGAAATTAGAGAAATTATTAAGAGTAACTTATATTACACACAATACCCACACATATTCATTTTGTTCATATGGAAAATAATAAGCAAAATGAAATGTTTACTTGGCAGTGAGAGAATTGACAGCTGACTTCCTCTCATTCAGAGCTTCCTGGAGTTGGCCTATCTGAGAGGAGGTGGACCTAACCAAAGACAAAAGAGGTGAGGAGGTCATTGCCATGAGGGTATGGATACAAAATTAGATTTTTGAAGTGATTGTTATACGTATTAACATAGTAAAAAAAATATGTGCTGCCAAAACACAAATAATAATCGACATCTCCCTGGAGTTATTTCCTCTCCAGTGCAAATATAAAGGGTTAAAGGCTGATGGGGACGTTGTGCCTCTCAGTTATAAAGCTATTATAACTCACCTGTTGGAGCGTCCCATCTCCTCCCTCTGCTTGTCTATGGTTCCCATCAGGCTTAGGAACTGAAAGAGAGGGAGAACAACCGCAGTCATCACCACACACGTTATCCTAAATCTGTAAAACCTAAAATCTTGCGTGTACACGTCACAGAAAGTTTACACCCTCGGCCGACGTGGCGCAGGCTTGTGATGTCATCCGCTCCATCACAGCCAAGCTCCAGACGCAACGCCTCAGTGCCTTCATGGCGACTTTAATCACATGGCTCTTGCCAACACCCTAATGAACCTCACACAGTTTGTGTAGTGCCCCCACCAGAGACAATACAAAACACTGGATTTATGCATGCTAATGTCAAACAAGCTCCGCTGCCCTTCCCCCACACTTGGCAGGTCTGATCACAACCTGGTTAATCTCTTGCCACAATATAAGCGCCTTGTCCAGCGACAACCTGCGACCGCCAGGACAGTCGGGACCTGGTCGCCTGAGGCACGTGAGACATTGAGTTGGGGCCGGTAGGCACTTGATGAAAAGCCAGGGGATCACCAAGGCCATTAGGATTCATCCTCTGGGCATCATGGATAACTACACAAAATGTCATGACGATCCATCTAATAGTTGACACTTCACTAAAAGCCCAAAATGTCGACCTCACAGTTTTTTGTGTTCCTGTTCATGCATCAGAATGGTTTCCTTCTTTGGTGTGAGGGTTACCTGCCGGCCCCTCTCCTCCTTCAGTGTACAAATCTCTTTGCTGAGGACTTGGGTCCTGCTGCGGCTCTCTCTCAGGGTGGACTGCCTGTCCGAGTTGTGCCCCGTGCTCTGCTCTGAAAAGGTTAAACAACAGGAGCAAAAGGTAAAGAGTGATGAGAGAGAGAGAGAGAGAGAGAAACATGGGTCCAGGGCGGAGGACGGTACGGTGTGCATGTTAACGGGTGTCACTGAGTGATAATGAATATCACATTCAAGTCCATATTACAGTAGGTCGAATACTTTCCCAGTAATGAGAGGTGTAAAAAAACACACAAATAATGTACAAACAACAACTTACTTTATACAAATAAGTTAAAACAAGAAGTACTGACACACACACACACACACAAACGCTCGCAGCTTACCGAGTGCTTTGAGAGTATCGCTAGGTATGTTGTTCCCTGCCATCTCCAGCTGCACTATGCTCTTGTTCTTCTGCAGAGCCTCTAGCAGAGACCTGCCACCCAGCAGACCAATGTTGTTCCACCTCAGATCTGTGAACAGAGTCAGGAAATATAGACCAGAAATGCAGCAAGAATCTGGTTTTACCACTCAAAAGTTGTGGATTGGATCATAATTCGACGCGTTTGTTAACCTCAAAAACATACTTTCATATCAGTAGACTACGGGCATGGTTTCTCTGTATGCCACTGGTTGCTGAGGATCATGTGATCAGACAAGCCCGCAATACGGTGCCAGGTTGCATTTTCTAATTCACAATGACAATAAATGGATCCACACTGGGAATGTATTTGTTTGTTTATAACAATTAGTAAATGTTGCAATAATGCCCCTTGGCTGTTACTTGGGAAGTTCCATATTAGCCTATGAGCGATTAGAGAAGTTTGTCTTCATGTCACTTAATGTTCAACAGATTCTTATACACCTAGAGAGTGAAGCGGCCATGTTTTATTGTGTGTCACCTAGCACTTCCACCGCGTTGTTGCATTTGAGTGCCTGAGCCAGCTCGGATGCTCCGTGGTGGTTGATCTGGTTGTTGCGCAGGTCCAGCTGCGTCAGCATGCTGTTGGAGGCCAGACCCTCGCAGAAGAGAGCGAAGGCTTCGTCCCACACCCCCAAAGCGTTCCACTCCAACACCAGCCTGCACGCACAGCATTTACAAGTTTTAAGCATCACGCATTAATGGGGGCAGTGTAAATACGTTTCTGACCAGTCCAAGCTGTCAAGTCATTTGTCATGTCATTTTTATATACAGTCTATGGTTACACCACACATAGCCGGACATGTGCAAGCAGGACTGACATTCTTGAGTTCTTGAGCATAATCAATATTGGCCGCATCATGTATCTTATTAATAGACGCATGTTTCTTTGCACGGCAATGGGCTGTATGTGAAGCACACGGCCAACCGCCGACAGATGACTTCTGCACTTCTTTAAGGTAACTCCACCTAAAGTGACTACATTAAGATCATGTCTGAAAATATGATTATAATATGAATGTAATAAAAACAATTCAACCATCTTTCTGTGAGGAGCCAAAAATCAAAAATCTGCAAATAAATTGCAACAATATATATCATTTTGTCCAAATTCATATGATTTATTTGATCATTTATGAAACTCAAATTACATCACACGCTAAAAAGACTCCAGCGGACATAACAACCAGATTTTTACGCTTGAAAAATACGTGTGCTGAAAATATTCTCCCGTGGAGAGCATAATTCTCACCTACGGAGATGCTTGTTACGTGCCAACAGCCTTCCCAACACCTCAGCCACCGTCGATCTCAGGTTATTCCCCTGCGAACAGTGTTTTGCATCAACCAACCAACGATACACGTCTCATGAAATAACATCTGTTTGTGTCTGAGAATGTGGACGGTCTAATTTGGCAGGTGTTACCTTCAGATCCAGGACTTTTACAGTTGTGTTGCCAAACAGTCCAGTCAGAAGTACTTTGGCACCTGAGAGTCACACACAAGCATGACAGCGGACACTGTTATACATGATGTTACGCTCATTGTCATCAAATCCCATGAAAGTATGTGAAAGTATTGGGTGTGTATCCAAAGTCTGATATCTCTTATTCCCTTATTTTGACCCAGTCCCACATACACCATCCTGCTGCCCCCAATCCTCACTAGACCAGTGGTTCCCAATCTTTTTCTTAAGGGACCCCTATTTTACCATTGTATATACACTGACGACCCCCTGTGGAGCTTTGGCGACCCCCAGGTTGGGAACCACTGCACTAGAGCACCAAGGCTACATATAGGCTGTTTGTTGATCTTAAGACTTACACACCTTCCTCGCTGAGCATGCAGTCACTGAGCAAGACCTCCGTGAAGACAGTATCTTTTTGGAAGGCCCTGGCCAGCACAGAGCAGGTATCTGCAGACAGGCTCTGTCCACTCAGGTCCAGTCTGGAGCCCTGAGCAGCCCTGCCCTCCCGGAGCTGAGCCACAACACTCTCCTGAGGCTCCACACCTTCCTCTTTACACAGACCCAGGTACGTCCGCCTGAAATCCTCCATTCTGCGTCACGGGCCTCTCCTTTTCATCTGAGATGTACAACGCTGTCTTCACTCCTTTCTTCTTCCCTGTTGTGACTGTAGAAGAAAAGGCTGAAGTTACAGACTAGGGATGAAATTATTAGATGATTATTCCATCCACAGAAAATGAATGCAACTATTTTTATAATTGATTAATCCTTCAAGTCATTTTTCAAGCAAAAAAGCCAAAAAAAAGAAGAAAAAAAAGCCTAGCTTTTTGGCCTTTAGGAAATCATGATGGGCATTTCTCATTATTTTATGACATTTTATATTTTAATAATACTTTATTAAATGTAATAAATCTCTGATCCATTAATGATGGCTACCAGCATCAATGAAGTATATCTAGTGAATTAGAAAATCTCAACTAGCTGCTGAAAGTAACAAAAACAACTGAAACTTTAACGTTAACAGTTTGGAATGGCTTATGATTTCGACAAAAACACATACTCCGTAACATAAAGAGGAAAATCTAACCAGAATCACCTCTTCAATTCGGCAACATCCAACCTAAGAAGCACAGCATATTAATAAGAAATGTAAACTTAAAGAGCTGATTTGGCCGTTATTTTAACGCTAGCTAGTTGGCGGAAGCAAGCAGCGTGACACAAAAGCATCAAATTCAATGAAATAACTGCTGCTGGGTACAATTACATGTATGCCGAATCAGAATATGGCTTCTATTCATTTAGAAAACATATTGTGTTTTATTTTTTAAAAGATATATAGCTTGGTTATAAGCAAGCTAAAATGGTATTGACACATTTTGAATGACAGTGTCGCGGGAACGTTTTCGTTCGGGCTACAGTTATCTCCGCGCGACTCAAAGCCTATCAAATGGTTGACCCACGTGCAAATGAAGGAAGTTTTCGTGAAAAATAATAATGAATAGTCAAAAAAAAAACACAGACCTATCTTCCTTGTAGTTATTGTTGTTGTAGCACAGCTGACAGGCAAAGGAAGCCAAGCGCCAAAGTAACTAGGAAGTGTATTTTGGCGCAATGCATCTTGGTCAGTGAAGTTTCGAAAACGTAAGCATTTTTCAGCCGTCTGCCCGTCGCCTTGGGATGGGGGGGGATAACTAACAGCGAACTAAAGCTGCTCTTCAACAACCGGAATCAGTCAAAGGTCCCAAGGGGGCCTCGTGTGTTTAACGTCATGCTATATAACGGTGTGTTGTTTTTGCTCGGAGCCCAAATTAGAAATAATTATGAGCCTATGGAGCCACCAGATGGCGGAATACAACAGCAGCTCGCTTAGCTGCAAGTCGGTAACTAAACAAAGTAGAGGAAGAAGAATATTGGCCGAAGAAGAAGAAGAAGAAGAAAAAGAAAACGAGCATGGCAGGAAACATAAGCAGCACTGCGGCACCGATTACTAGTTCTCTATCTAAACTGCAGTCTTTAAATGGACTGTTTGCGATATATAAAAAAGAAGGGCCGACATCTGCCGACGTGTTAAATGCACTCAAAGAAGCTTTGCTCAAGGGTAATGCGGCAGGGGCCGGGATCAGGAAGTGGGTCCGTTGTCATTTGTTGGAGCTGACAGTGAAATGTTTTTGTGTCTCTCAGAAGCTGGAGTACAAAACCCCAACCCGCGAAAGAGGAAGAAGCAGAGCCTGAAGATGGGCCACGGAGGGACGCTGGACAGCGCTGCCAGTGGGGTGTTAGGTAAGCAGGTTGTCCCAGGTCCAGGTCCAGGTCCACGTGCGACTGTTGTCATTTCTTCCTTGACTGGGCTGTAGTGGAGCAGATATTAAAGGCCCCATATTCTGCTCATTTCAGCTCTATATTTTTTATTCTGGGGTTCCACTAGAGCAGCTTTGCATGATTCACAGTTCAAAAAGTCCTTATGTATCTTGTTCTGGCTCTTTCTGCAGCCCCTCAGTTGATTTGACTTGCTCAGACTGCTGAAGCCTCATATTCACTTTGGCTGAACTTCAGAATACATTTTTTTTACACAGAATGAGGACTGTCACTTAATGAAATCGCTTTTGAAAGGGATCTCTGTGCAGCCGGTATGGACAGGAGGAATGATAACAATGACCTTCCAACGTACAGATGGGCATGTAAAGCTTTAAGATAGACTTGAAAAAATGTGAACCTATGCTTTGAAAACAAAGGGTTTATAGCAGGGCAGTAGCCAGAATTCTAGAAAGATTGAAGTCACAAGTCCAAATACCCCCAAGTGCAAACACACAACCCCTTAAGAAATGCATGTCTAGACATCAAACTCTGCAATGTTTACTTACTTGATTTTGTAGTTATATTTTCTTGTCTGTTCTCTTTATTCTATATCTTCTGTCTACTTTGTCTCCCTGCATGAAGGTCTAAAAGCTGTTTATATTTATATATTTAAATTCATTTAACTTAAAGCTACAGTAGGCAATATTATTGAGTTATAATTTCATTTAGACCATTGCATGTTACTAACAATATTTAATTAAAGGACTCCATTTAAAAAAAAAAAAAAAAAAAAAATGACTGTCTATGAGCACCCGCCTCTTTGTATTTAGCCTGCTAGCTAACCCTGATTGGTTGTTTGATTCAGACCTGGTCCAGTTTTTTGACAGACTAATTACAAAGGGGCGGGTGCTCACAGACACCTTCTTTTTTTTTTTTAAAGGAGCCCTTCAAGCAAATATTGTTAGTGATGCAATGGTCAAAATTAGTCATTTCAATTGCCAGGGGCCACCACTGGCTAAGGCTGTAAAATGAGCAAAACCATCAGCATGTTGTTTGTCTGTGCAACGCGGTTTTTGTCGTCGGGTGTGCAGAATATTGCCACCTCTAGGGTATGCTAGCAGGACACTAGACTCTTAACTCGGTCTCTGTTTCTTGTCAGTTGTCGGGGTTGGGAACGGCACAAAGATGCTCAGTACAATGTTGGCCGGTTCTAAGGTGAGTTATGTAAACAAACACATATGATATGTACAATGAAGCTGTAAAGAGCTAAATGAACAAAACTGTGACATTGTTCTGCTTACAAAGAATGCGTTTTTCATCGTGACAATTCTGTTAATTATAAAACGACAACAAGACTTGTGAATTAGTTACGAACACGAGACGTGATGAAAGCTGGTGCAACAGTTGTTCTAGTTTACTACTGCCAGACGCTGCTGTGTCACTGTAGGACCTGTTGAGTAGCTCCTGTTAAAGTTTGGTGTTTAGAACGAGTATTTGTAGATCTCAACAGTTCCATATAAGTGGTCATTAATAAACAGAGACAGCAAAGTGATGTGTACTGTTTGTTTGTCAGAAATATGTTGCTGTGGGGGAACTGGGGAAAGCGACGGACACCCTTGACGCCACCGGCAGTGTGATTCTGGAGAAAGGCTTTGGTAAATGTTGAAGTACAAATTGCACAATTTCATTTGAGCAGTTGATTTGATTCAACGGTCTAACCGTCTAATGTGTGCATGCCTCTCTTTCTGCAGTTTTTCTCTTATGTTACAGGATGTGTTTTTCCATGATTTTTCTTCTTTTTTTTTTCTGGCCCACAGAACACATAACCAGGTTGGACATTGAGGACAAGCTGAAAGCTTTCACTGGTAACATCATGCAAGTTCCTCCGCTGTGAGTAAAGCCTCCGATCTGAGACAACACTGCCACCACAATAACGTGTGTGTGTGTGTGTGTATGCGAAAGTAAACTGTTTAATAACTTGCGGATCATTTCTAAGTCAGCCCATCTGGTCTCCATTCATGCGCGCGCAATACAAATCTAGCTGGCGCAAAGCCATGAAATGTACTGTACATGTTCATGCTCCTCAGAGGACGGAGCCATTATGGACCCTCCCGTGTTTTTGTAATGCGCCACCCTCGGGACAAGTTGTCAGTTGTATAAAGAAAGCTGGAAGAAGCCTTTGGAGTCTGGTGATACCATAACCTGGGCCCCTATTTTCAGATGGTTAAAAGTGACTTATACTTAGCCATTCAGTTATAACTTCAATTGTAACTTCAGGTTTAACATAGATGGACAGAGATGGATGTTAAAAGGCATTTTTACACGGAGCACGTCACGAAGCCAGTTCAACACACCCAGGATATCTTTCCGTTATCTGGCTTCACTAAGCCTAACAACCACGACCCCGCTAAGCGGCCACGCGACGGTTGTTATCAGCTCGGTAAATCAACCCAGGGTTTCTTCCAATCTAGCCACGAGCGCGTTCACATTTTTCACAGAAGAGCAAACTGTAGTATTAGACAAATATACGAAGAAGTTAAACACATCATCCATAGTGTTGCCACATGCAGGAAGGACAGCAGGACAAAAAGAATCCCCACTGTGTGAACGCATAAGGCTTATAATATCACTGCCCCCATCATTAGGGCACGAGGAGAACTGACTATAATTACATTTGTGTATTCCCTGAAATGAATGTGTTGCTTAGATGTCTATTCTTAGGGCGTGTTTGACAGTTTCAGTCTTATTCTTTCAGCTGCAAGCCCCGGCGTGTCAAACGGACTTTGAATAAAAGATGAATATAAAAACAGAATTCAAGTTCACTTTCGTATCTTGTGAGAACAGCAAGTACAAGGCTTTTCAGTGCTTCAGTCTAGCCTCTGCCGGAGGATGACATCAGTATACAGAAGCACAATGAAATGCACACAGGAGTCATTCAGACCAGAGTCCGTATCTCGCATATAAAACACTGTCAGGGAAAGCCAAAGGGCTCCGCCGGTCTCTTAACAATCCGCCCTCCTTATAGACCCTCTCACAATCTGCACCAAGCTCCGCAGGATCTTCTGTGATTGGTGATGCCGTTTTCCAAGATAATTGATCGGGCGATAGGCGGTGCTATTATAGGAGTTGATACCGATCTACCCCGGTAAGAAGAGCACCACCGTCGTAAACCCTGTGTTAGCCCTGAAGTTGCCTCGCTAACCTCAAATCCTGCTTCTTAGTACGGGGCTCTGACGTCAGTGAGCCGGTTCAGATACGCCTTTTTGGAGATGAATTGTTGTTCATTGCTGCTGAAGATGTTCAAGATTTCACACAAATGAAATGTATTGTATTTGCAATCGAAACAGCAAAGGTAATTAGGGTTAGAGTAATCTAATGGTAGTGGTGGATTTTTGACTCCATCTAGTCTCTAACAATAGATAACTCATCAGTATGTTGCTGTTTTTCCCATAATGGTGCAGTGGACCCTGCAGCCTCTAGAGGTCACTAGCAGGGCTTTAGACCGGTGTTGAACATGTGTCACTTCCCCTCCGTCCCCTGCCAGTGGTCACGGCACTCCATCTGCGCAGCAACGGCCTGAAGTTGCAACATTTCACGTCGAGGGAAAAGGGGAACGCTTCTGCATTTATCCATCTTCAGTATGGTGTTATCTATTGATTTTTATTTGTATCTTTATTTTATTTATTTTTTTCCTCCAGCTACTCGGCACTGAAAAAAGACGGCCAGCGTCTGTCTGTCCTGCTGAAGAAAGGTCACAAGGTCGAGGCCAAACCAGCCAGACCAGTCACTGTGTACAACCTGACCCTGCAAGAGTTCAAGCCTCCCCTCTTCACTCTGGGTTAGCTCACACTGCACGATGCAGTATTTCTTTCTTCCTCTATGTGTAATGCTGCCTTCTGACTTTCTGGTATTTAAAATAGCCCTTTGGACGTTACTTCCTGTTGTTTCCATTTTTACTTCCATGTTAACTTACACATTCGAACGGTTTTATTTCTGCAACAGATATTGAGTGCGGTGGTGGATTTTATGTCAGAAGCTTGGTGGATGACCTGGGAAAAGGTGAGATTTTAAATTCACTCTATTTCACAATGTCTTCATGTTGGCATGTTTATGGAAAAGTCAATAAACGTAGCGATCAGACATCAACCCGACTGACGCGTAACTCTGAGGGTAACCGGTGCCTGTGTGCTGCAGCTCTGTCGACGTGCGCTCATGTCAAGGAACTGATCCGGACCAAGCAGGGCCAGTTCACCCTGGAGGAGCATGCCTTACACGAGGAGCAGTGGACCCTGGAGCGCGTCCTGCTCTCTCTGCAGCCCTGCTCAGAGTCGGAGCAGGGTGCGGAGCGCACGAAGCCACCAGAAGCCAAGGACCCAAAGGGAAAGTGAAAAGCGGGGGATTTGCCGTCCGCTTCATGGTTAGTCACGGGGATACCCGCTCGGCTTTCCCAGTGAAGAGAACGTGTCCTGTCTGAACACGCCCGGTTCCCCAGTTTCTCCTGGATGTTTTAAGGTGCGTCGTTGAGCAAATGGAAGTGGGACAAACTGAGACAAATGTCACAACCACTGTTGTTCTGGAACTCAACGGGCCAGTGTGATTTACCCTACACCAGACTCATGATTTCCAGTCCGCATTCCAGGGAGTTTCTGTCTCGTCTCGGTCTCATCTGCTATTTTAAGTTTTAGTTAAATTGGTACGTAATGCTGTATTTGGAAATGACGGCTCGTCTCAACCCCAGCCTGTTGTCTTCACCTGTTCTTATCCCACCTGGTACTGTGGAGCCACTATATGAAAATGAGAAATGTTATACTGTGTTAGGGAAGGTTGCTTGATAATGCACACCGCAATTTTCATTTCTTTGAGACTTCGAAGTCGCGACACGAAACAGACTTGCAGTGTAAACAAACATTTGAGAGAGAATCTTTGTGGGGAATCTTTGAAGAGTATTGTGATAGCATTTTGCCAGCTGTATGGTCTTGATCTGGGCATCATCTTCTGAGGTGGTCCTGTATGAAACACTTAGCAGTTACACCTTCTGTAAGCTGAACTGGCAAATACATTTGCAAAGCAGGTAAAAACAAAATTCCCGGAGACGTATTTGTGGAACTGCCCTGCTGGTTGCTCTAAACAAAGACAGTTGACATGCATAATAAAAGCAATTTCTGTTCTTCCAGTACACAGTGTGTGTGTTTTTTTTTTTATTCTCACACATCTGCATCAGCAGTGGTGTGTGTGTGTATATATACTGCATGTTTAATTTACATCGTTCTGCGCTTTCGGATTAAATTAACATTGAAGGGAAACAAAAGAAAAAACATGTTTCTTTGTTAAATACAACAATATTTCTGACATTGTTCACAAGAGTGGCTGCTGGTCATGACAGAACTATTTCTTTACTAGATATTCATTGTTGTTGTTTTTTTCCCTGCTCATTACTATGCATACAAAGGTGTAATGTATAAAAGTTACCACGGCAGCTGTGATCGCAGCCTGGTGAAGGCGAACAGAGTTTCTAGAGTCTTGTTTCATATTTCTTGGTTGTTTTTCTTTTACTGTCCTTTGTTTCTTTTTTTTTTTTCCTACTTTTTAGCAAAAGTTTGAAATGACAAAACTAACTTCACTGCCTTACATTTATAATCAAGTATAGGACAGAAAATCGCAGAGCATACATTGTGGTTTTTAAATTAGTTCATCATTTTAAGTCACTTAGGATCTCAAGATTATTTTTTGTATCTCACCTCAGTAAGTTTTCTGACAGGTTTGAACTCTCTATCTAAAGAAATGATGACCAAACTGTCTCATATGTTTGAGTCCCTAAATATATTTACATTTTTCAAAATCTTGACTTGTCATCTCATCTCAACCTGGGGGTCCCGACCACCCATCGGGGGTCGCCAAAGCCACATATAAATAAAATATATACATGCATTTAATTAATATCTTTGTTTATTTATGATAAAGCCAAACTGGTTTTACTATTAAAATGTATGTATGATAGTGAAATTAAAAGAAAATCATAATACAGGCATAGAATTGTGTTCCTAAAAATATAGAGACATTGTAATATCCACAGGAAACAGTCTACAGAATTTTACAAGTTGCTGGTTTTACACAAACCTCCTGCAGGTATTAAGTTCACTATTTAGGTTAATTGTACAGTTAATTGTTCTGCACTGTTATTGTTTTTTTTATGCAATGAATATAATGAACTATACGTAAAGATATTTCATTGGCTAATTTTCCCCCTTTTTTGTAATTGTATGTGGTTGGGGGGCCATCAGTGTATATACAAAGGTGAAACAGGGGTGCCTTTAAGAAAAGTCACAGGTGTTTTCAGTGACTCATGCCAATTACACCTGTAGCTCGGTGGAGCTCTGTTGGTAGTTTATGTCACCAAACTCCATGAACTAACAGTGATGACGGTGTTAATTGTCCTGCAGGCGCAACAAAGCTTAAAAGCAGAATATGGGAGCTGTCAATCCAATCAAGCACAGCGCGCACACGCCCACACGGTGTAAGAGGTCCAATCAGCAACCGGTGTGCACGCACACGTCCACGCCCACACGGTGTAAGAGGTCCAATCAGCAACCGGTGTGCACGCATGTCTTTCTTGTCCAGGTGCTGAATCTGCTTAAAATCCTCCCATTAAAAAAGTAGTGCAGACGTCATGATTACGTCACGGTGTTAGCTGCAGGCCAACACGACCCCCCCCCCCCCCCCCAAAATATCATTTTGCTGTGTAGCTGGGTGCCAGAATCGAAAAGGCTCCTAATTAAAATGTTATCACATGCGAGCTGCCGCTGCCAGTCAACAAAATCAAAGATTTAACTATAGTTAAACGCGATAAGACGAGAAAAAAAAAATTCTACTAACAATGTTTGTAGCTCACACTTCATCTGACGCAAGGCTAAATAAAGTGTTGTCTCTTGTAGCTATGGACAACGTTATGTGTCTACAGGTTCGTCATGCCCACCTTTTAGCACATAAGCTAACTTTTGTTACGACACTCATTTAAAGTCTTGTCGGCCTACATGACCGTTCGTAGTTAGAGGAAAGTAAAGAGTTATACGCCCTCAGTTTATTTTTACTGTACACGCCTGGTTTCTCTATCAGGTAGGTGTACCGCTAAATGTGCGGCCATTCCACCGGGGGTAATCCTGTCACACCGTCCACCCACTGAGGGGGCGTGTACGGGTTCGCCAGTCAGGCCCCATGTTAACTTTAACCGAGTGAGTGACCGTACATATTCAGAGAAACTATTATTTTCTTCAGCCACCGTTACAAAGCAAGCCAACAAAACTTGCTAGCTAGCGTTAGCTAACGTGTTCCAAGGAGAATTATTCTGCCTCCTCCTAAGTTCCGCCCACTAAAAGACGTAAGTCATAATATTTACTAACAGTAAACATTGTGTCGCCCCCCCCCCCCCCCCCCCCCCCAGTGGTGCCATGAATAAACGGATAAGCCTTGTTAATGGTAACATGTATGGCGCCTCCGCCGAGAAGTTATCAATCGTGTTTTGGACAGCAGCCTGACGCCGCGGGAAAGCTGGTCGGATCAATGAGCTGCAATCATTGTCTCAGTCCAAATATTAGCCGCTGGGCCATTTCTTTCATGTCTTCAAGGCTGCTCATGTCCCTGTTTGCTCTCCGAGTCCACTTTATCTAAATTACAGCCGTTAGAAAGTTGGCAGTGAAGCGGCGAGCGCGCGCTTTAAAGACGGTCATCAGAGAAACAATCGAACCATCAGCGCGCGCGCGCGAGTGTTTATCAGCGCGAGGCTTCCTCCCAGACGCTGCAGCGTGACCTGCGCAGCACATCGCTGATGAAGTCACCCGGTGATAACAACACGACGGCCGCAATAACGCCGCGCAGCCCGGAGCCCAGCTCAGTCTGTCCGCGGCGTAACTCTGAAACAGAGAAGTGATCGGTTATTGTTTAACACTTTGCGGAAACGCGTGCGTGTGTGTGTGTGTGTGTGTGTGTGTGTGGGGCAAACGTGCACTTTAGAGAGCCATTAAAGCGATTTGCACTTACAGTCCTTATCATAAGTATATCACCTCCACCGCGCCGATAGGAGAGGATTTCACAGGAAAGCCTCCAGAACGTTCAAACTGTGAGTTAATCACACTCGCCGCTCAGTTGCGCCGTTCGGGATGTTTATTGCGGTGCACTGTAACGCATTGCTAGAAGATAACACTCACAGCTGTCTGATTAGTCCAGGGACTGCGCGTAAAACCGGGGCCATCGCTTTGACACTGAGGTCATGTTACATTTGATGACAGGTATATGGGCCAACAACATTTTTTTTTTACTCAGATTTACTCCATTTATTCAGTTTAGGGAAACGAAAAGACAGGAAACAGTCTCACTATAACTAATATAAAGGTTCAGAAAGGAACGACCCTTGAAGTGGACACTGATCATAAAGACATGTCTTTATTTTGGTTTTAAACAATAAAAAGGAGCCACTTCATATGGATAGACAAAAGGTCGAATATAGCATGTGTGCACGCTTAATGTCAGGGAAGAAGGAGCGTGACAGTATAGGAGGAATATAGGGGGGGGGGGGGCTGAGCAAGAGCCATTATTGATTAAAAATCCAAATGGCTCAGTCAAAAGCGCAGATGTCCTGATCATGTTTTGTTTTTTTTTGTCTGTTTTTATTCTGATCCTTTGATATTGAGTTTTCCGCTGATCCAGAGTCCGATGCAGAAGTGTATCTTTCTCTGTTAGTGCAGTTACACCTGCACGGCGCAGGCGTTCTACATCCTACCACCAGTAATGCAACATGTCAATATGTTTGACAGCAGCAGTTATTCTTTAATGATTTAAAAAAAAAATAATAATAATAATATTTAGTAAATTATGGGAGAAAGATGCATCAGTAATAATAATCCAATAATATATACCACTGAAAGTATAGCCATTCTACCTAACAGGGGTTAAATATATCTCGCTGATAATTAGGTCAGATTTTAAAAATGCAGGATTGCTTACTTGCAATACGTGTTTTTTTTGTGTTCCAGTGCTGCTTTTGCTGAAGTGAAGGATTTGAATACTTCCACCACTGATCGTTACAGAATCACAGTAGTCTAGTCCAAGTATTTTCGGTTGCGGATCTACTTTAAATCAGTCAAAACAACAATGAAAACCAAGCAGGAGTTACAGGAGATACTTCATTTTAATCTTTTCCTCATCTCTTGTTGTTTGTTTGATTGTTTTTTTTTTCTCATCTCATATTTTTCATTTCATTCGCAACTCTTTCTTTTTTTCTCTGATTTGTTTTTCAGTGAATATGTGTACAGAGCCTGTACTGCTTTCCAAAACGTACGATCAGTTGCAATAACAAAGGTCGCAGACAGTATGAGGTGGTGCTATTATTCTGATAAAGAACGACTTTTTCTTCTCTTTTTTTTCTCTTTTTTTTTTTTTGGAGGGGGCTTTAAAAACACGAGCCTGCACTATCAGTGCCATCGTTATATTAGGCAGATTTCGGTGCGGTAGTTACCAGGTGGTTGGCTGCAGTGATCTGATTCCCCTGAAATACATATATCTCTCCCCTCCTGCCGTCTGATCGCGGTGTGGCTCGATTGGAGCGGCGGGTAAGCCAATCAGAAACGGCCGCTGGCCACCTGCAGGAAGTTGGCAGTCCACTTATCTCCTCCCTCCTCCGCCTGCAGCCAGATAACAGCCCCAACAGTTAGATCAAGTGCCAGCAGCTAGTCCGCCACCGCAACCTGATGGACACCAAAACACTCTAACGGTCTCCGGCGTGTCTCTGCTAAGTCGGTGGACTCACGTTCGCGCAGAAAGTTGCGGTAGATCTTTCGGTAGTATGTGAAGAAGTTCTTCTGAGGACACTGTCGATAAAGAGGAAGGCTGTAGGGAGAGAAAGGAGGGACGCAGCCTTCCGTTAACTCAGCTCCAGCGCTCGGCGGCGACGAAAGGCACCATGAGCGTCCCGCTTTACGCGCCGACCCCCATCCAGCCGTCTCACCCGACACCCTTCTACATCGAGGACATTCTGGGGAGGACTGCCACCTCCACCTCCTCTCCCTCTTCTTCTTCTTCTTCTTCTTCTTCCTCCTCCTCCTCGTCCTCCTCCTCCTCCTGCTCCGCTCCGGCCATCCCCACGCCGACTCTCCCGTCGCCCAACTCCTCCTTCACGAGCTTCATCTCGCCGTACCGGACGCCGATCTATGAGCCCACGCCGATCCACCCGGCGCTGTCTCACCACCACGCCGCCGCGGCGTTGACGGCGACGTACGCCTCCGCCGGGACTCTCGCGGGCTCCATCTACCCATTCCACCACCAGCACCACCGCTCCATGGGGGAGTACGCACAGGCGCTGCTGAGGCACGACCCTCTCGGTGAGTTGGGCAAGTTGTGCGTAAAACTCATCGGATATCGTTTAGAATGATGTTTTTGGGCACACACACATTCTCTCTCTCTCTTCATAGTGAATGTCATTTACAGAATCACGCAGGACAACATGCAGTCATGGTGTTTGTTTCCTCATGTGTGACTGTTCACCTCCTCAGTGCTTCAGGAATCAAGATATATATATATATATATATTTTTTTTTTTACATATATCTTGTTGCATTTTCCATCATGCCTTATTGGCACTTTTTCCTCTGTGAGAAATCCCAACGAATCGTGTCCATTTCGGCGCAAGAGAAATCAAACTCGGATGATGTGGCAGTAGAGGCAAACTTTCTTTTTTTACCCCTTGAAAACCTGCCCTCCTTCACAAGCTCCGTTTCACTGCCAACGAAACCATTTTGCATAAATATATCACGCTTGGTTATGCATGCACATCGAACCGAAGACTAGTCTACAGTTAACATGCGGCCTGTATAAACACACACACACACACACACACACACGGTGTCAGGGCGAATTGACGTGAGTATTTGGGCCGTGTTCCCTTCTCAAGGCTTCAGGCTCATCTCGGCCCCAGAGAAACCTTTTCTGCGCGGTGCCTGGCCACGCAACATGTGAGTCACGCACGTTGTTATTGTGACAGACATATTCTGGGCCACAATAGCAGCGGGCTTATCCATTCAGTCTGCTGCTGCTGGTGGTGATAGGGGGGTGGTGGTGGTGGTGGTGGTGTGGGGGGGGGGGTGGATGTATGGCAGCCTTGACTCTTTTTCCTGACTCCCATTGTTCTGAAACATCAGAGGAGCAAAGTCAGCCGGTGACTAAAACATATCTGGGCTCTAAATCACTTGTTATTTCACTGCTTTGTGTGTGTGTGTGTGTGTGTTTGTGTGTTTTCACACCAAATGCCCCCCCCCCCCCCCCCACAAAGAAGAAAACTATTCTAAATGCATGCAGATATACGTTTATTTCGCTTTGTTAGGTTCTTGATCACAACTTTTGTCAGATCCATCAGGGTCCATCATTGCGCACGCGTCGTTTAAACCCCCCCATGAAAGTTTTATTTTAAATAAAGGGGGGGGGGTCATCATATGTATACCCATTAGAGCCTAATAAATGGAGAGGGGGGGGGGGTCATGGACACAGGAGTCAGGGTTTAGATGCGGTGCGTCACATTATGTTGTTATTGGGATTTGAGAGTCTATGTTATTCTGCGGTTCGGGTTAGAGGCTGTGTGTGTGTGTGTGTGTGTGTGTGTGGGCTGGGTGAACAAGCCGGGGCCTTCTTTCTTTCTTTCTTTCTTTTTTCCGTTCATAGCGGAAGCCGTGAGCCTGTCGATAGGAGTAAATCTGGTTTCAGAAGCTGTTAAATGTTTTCCTGGCTCACCCCGGCCAGCCGCTTCCTCGGGAGCTCGCTGCACGCTGCTGATTATTTTATCGACATCCTCAATACAGACATATTCAGGAAACACTCGGCCTCTGATAGCCCGGGATCCGTTTTTCACATATTGTTGCACTTCCTCTTGCCTGGCCGGCGAGGATGTGGCTGACTTTCTTCATGGTTGGCGGCGAGAGAAGGAAAATAAAGCAAAACAGGGGCAGCATCGTCGAGCCCAGTGGGATCTTACCAGAAAGCACAGAAAGTCTCATTTAGAAGAGTTTATAGTAGGCTGCAATACATACATACATGTATATATATATATAGATATATATATAAAACAACCTACATTTTAGTTTTGCAAGGATTAGTCGGTGGAAAGAAAATGAGTTGCAAACTATTTAGATCACGGATAAATGTGAGGATTTGCTGCTTTTCTTTGGAAAGCGTGACGAGCACTTGTCACAATTTCTTTTTCCTGGCGTTTTACAGACTAAACGATCGTCGATTAATCGGCAGATTGGTCGCTAATGGAAAGAGTCAGTCAGTTGGCAGCCCTGTATTCGCTCCCCCGGCCGGCCCCTTGTGATGCGATGCGATGCGTCTGGAGACTGTGACACAAGCATCCAGCCTTGATATGGATTGATCAGATTAAAAAAAAAAAAAAATCTAGTAGACACATTCATTTTCTCGAATCTTTTATTCCATCGAAGCGCAATAAAAAGACAATTAAAACGCTGGGTTCTGGACTCAATCATTTGGGGTTAGTGACTTGATAAGCTTATCTTTATTGTAGCCCGCTCTGAATATTCCCTTCCATTCGCTTCAGAGTGAAACATCAGCAAATACATAATAAATAAATAAAATATATATATATATTCCTTTGGAGAAAAAAAGAGCAATAAGGAGGCCTTTGACAGCAGTTTCGACCACAACAGATTTACAGTGTGAGGAGCAGGGGGACGCGAGCTTTTCTGTTGGTGGGGGCCGTCGCCTGTATCGTCACACCGCAAAGCAGGAAGCACGTGAAGCGGATATTTGGCCATAGTTTTCACTCTTGTCACGACCTTCCTTAAAAGACGGCGGTGCAGCGTGCAGGCCGGAGTGGGCCGCAGCCTCTACCTATTGTTTTTGCTAGGGTTGGGGGGGGGGGGGGGGGGAGACCAGGACAGCCCTGATTACCGTTGCGTCCTTTCTCCCAGATTAGACCCGCTCACCGACACGCGGAGCAAAACACTAGAAATAAATGGCCTAGTGCAATTCATTGCCCCCCCCCCCCCCCCCCCCCCCCCAATTCATCTGAAAAGGCCCGTTCCGTACTGGACAACGGAATAATGCCACATTGACCACATTCACGTAACAATGCGAATATAATAACATTCTGAATAATAATCATAATCATGATAATATATCATGTGTTCCGGGGGGGGGGGGGGGGGGGGGGGTGGTCCCCAGCAAAAAAATAAATAAATTATAATTCCTAACAAAAAAAGTAAGAAAAAACAACAACAACAACAACAAACCTACAGATGGGGGGGGGGCGCTAGGACAACAATCTTCAAATGGGGGTCAGTTCAGGGCTGGTTTGAGAACCACTGCTGTCGATAATAGTGTGTGATGACCTGGATCTCTTCAAAGCGGGTTGTTTCCTCTGTATCTTCCTCCCCTTTTTTTCTTCTATCGTTCCACATTATTACGCGTTATTTAATTCCAGGTATATCTGTCAGTCTATATATATATATATATATATATATATATATGAAATGAGCCGTCGGCCCCTGTTCCCTCCCTCTCCAAAAGGAAAACCTCTGCTGTGGACCCCCTTCATCCAGCGGCCCTTGCACAAACGAAAGGGCGGCCAGGTCCGGTTCTCGAACGACCAGACGATCGAGCTGGAGAAGAAGTTCGAGACGCAGAAATACCTCTCCCCCCCGGAGAGGAAGCGGCTGGCCAAGATGCTGCAGCTCAGCGAGAGGCAGGTGAGGCCGGGTCTGCTCACACACACACACACACACACACACACACACACACACACACACACGCTGATTGAAATAGGAGGCCCAGCATAGACCATCATTTCTTTTTCCATTTTGTCTTTCAGGTTAAAACCTGGTTCCAAAATCGACGAGCGAAGTGGCGAAGACTAAAACAGGTGGGGTGTTTCGACTTATGCCACACAACCCTGTAAATATGTTAAAATGATTTTTATTAACCAACGATGCAATTACATGTACGGGCTTCTTTATTCATAACGCGATCTGTTTCCATTTGCACCAGGAAAATCCTCAGGGGGTCAAGAGGGAGGTGGAGGATGACAGGAGTCATAAAGGAGACGAGACCACCAAGCCCTCCGGGATCCAGAGCCCGGAGCGCAGACACACAGTCCTGGCCTCCCCCGAGCTGGAGCAGGCGGACCGCTGCGTGCGCTCCGTGTCCCCGGCGCAGCAGCAGCAGCAGCCCCGCACAGAACTGGACTCTGACGTGTCAGATGACACAGACCAGGAGCTGAACATAGAGGACGACGCCGAGTTCACACTGAACTGAACCCCTAAAGGCTCCACTCTGATGCTGGACCCACCCCGGGCATTCGGAGCTGGATGGTGGAGATCACCGGACAGTTCAGCCAGTTCAGCCCGGATGATAGACCGGTCCCTGGTGTAACACACACACCTCCCCAGTGCCTTCCACACAGGACTTGTGTCGCTTGTGTTCTCTTTGTATATAACGCATCGCACTCTGTGTGTGTGTGTGTGTGTGTGTGTGTGTGAGAGAGTGTGTGTGAGTGTGTGTGTCATGTTGATCCCTGTAAACTAGTCTCTCCTGTACTGTCCGTGGTTTTAGATGATAAACGCTCTTAAGTCTGCGGACCGCCGCCTTAAAAATGTGATATTCCATTAAATAATCAATGTAGCGCAAACTGTGTTTTTTGTTTGGGTGGTGTCTAATAAATATTTTTTTGTGATAAGAGCAGAATTTGTCACGGTATGATGTAGCGCAGCTGGGATCTGACGGTCAACTATTATTTTGTATTTCTTAAAACAATTGCACAGGGGGAGAAAAAAAAAAAGGAAATCACGCGGTGTTTTGAATTATAGAAATTGTAGACTTGAATTCGGCAAAGAATTAAGAGTGAAAACAAATCAACCAACAAAAAAAAAATAAAAAAAATAGTAATTTAAAAAATAACAAGAAAAAAATGATATAAGCCTAAATAATCTGACACAGATGGTAAAATAATGACGTTAGTTAGTATAGCCTTAAATAAAAGTATTACAGTATAGTAACGCATTTAACAAACGTGGTCCTCGTCTTTAAATCACAAGATGATTTGAGTTCACGGGGGAACATGCAAGCTTTAAGCAAGCTCATAAATAACGCGGCCGTAGTTGATGGTCGTAAAATAGTCCGACCCGGTTGAGAAAGCAAGTGGCGTGGAGTGACACGCGGAGGGACTATTATTATTTGGCCCCTTTGAATAATATCCGATCAAAACAATTTCAACAGTTAATATTAATGTGTTGTAATTCAAGCATGACAAAATATGGTAAAATTGGATATTTTAACACCATCACATGAGATGGAAATGTGTTTTTTTTTTCTTCTTTGTAATAGAGGAATGGGTCGTAAAACCCGGAAATTAGTTGGCATTTTTACACTTCCGGTTCCTTCTTCTCAAAGTCAGTGGGTTTTCTGAATGGTTTTTTTTTTGGTTAGATGCCTGAAATAAGCTTTTAACGTTTTGTTCGTTTTGTTCTACAACATAAAATACGTCAGTGAATTTTGAAGCTTTTACGTGTCTTTAAAAAAAGGCGGTTGCTAACAAGCGGCTAAATGAGACTACAGAGGTTGTCGCGGACGTTAAACGTCTTCACGCCGAAACACGGAAAGTCATCTACTCACTAGTCCCGCCTTTACAGCCTCGTTGTGTTTATACTCTGTATCTATCTGTCTATATATCTATATTTATCTATATTCTCTTCAAAGTGAAGCTCAGCGGTGGTGACGTTGAAGTGATGCGACCGTGGTGTAGTTCCTTTATAGCCTAACGTTAGCTTTTTACTTCTGCTGATTCCATTTACGCTTCAAAAATCATAAAAGTGGTGTTCATTAGTGAAGATTATCACGCTGAACAAAAGGTGTAAGAATCATAAACTTTTGTTTTGCCGCAGAGTTTATTTTCTGCAATAATCCAAAATCCCATGGAACAAATCCCACTGGCTTTTAGTGGAGGGAACCAGGGCGATGCTAACTTTCAAAAATACATCTTCCCTATTGGAAGATCTCTATTGGAAGTAACTGGATCCTTTACTGAGACGAAAGTACTAATAAAACATTACAATACAATTCAACTTTTACTTTACTTACTTTCTTTGCTTACATGTCTGATGAATTAATATTACCAACACAGTCATGTGTATTCAGAATGTATATTTAATGTATAGCTGGTCAAGTTAATTTTACTTACTTAATATATTACTATGTAGTTAAGTCTATAAAAAAAAAAAAAAAAGGCAGCAACGTTTACAAGTTGATCATAGGTCATTTTCAAACTAAAAAAGTAATCCGCAACACTGATATGGAACTTGATTGTTAGATGCTCCAAAGCGGTGGACGTTATGTCGGCCCTCCTCTCATGGATTACTAGAACCCGATCCCTGCCATAACAATCTGCAACAGAAGCATCCGATTGGTGGAGTTTGGACAGGAAGCTGTGCCCGCCTGCAGGCACCAGCTCTCAGGCTCGGTCCTCTACTGCAGTGGTTCTGAAAAAACGTTTACACGTCGCGGACCCCTAAACTGACACAAGTTAGACCACGGACCCCCATTTGATTAGATCCCCCCTCAACGGATTTTCGCTTTAAGATGTTTTACTACAGAAAGTGTATGAAACCCATGACCCAGATAGTCATACATTCTGTCACTGTGTTTCTTATGGATGGAATTAAAGTGAAAATAAATGATTCCCCCCTTCTTTTTTTCTTTTTTTTTTGCTGGGGGACCCCCCTGGAACCCCTCAAGACACCCTTCTTTGAGAACCACTGCTCTACTGTGTGTCTTTATTTCACAAATAGCCACATTTTTGATTTACAGTTGTATTCCTTTAAAAGAAGCATTTTTAATTCATTCATTAATTCATTTGTTTTAATATTTTAGTGGACAAGCTCACTCCTGGTCATTTCATTGCCACTACCCACCTCCCTCATAGATAACGAGAACCACTCAGTGTGCTCTTTAGGAAGACGCTGAACCCCAAACCGCTTTTGAAGTTGCCTTTAAGACAAGACTAGTTGGGCTAATTGATAACGCGATAAGATGCTGGATGCATCGAGGCCCTGTTCAAAGGCAACAAACCCAATCATTTGCTCCTCATTCTGCCGTTTTCGCTTGCCTCCTGATTTTCCTGAGGAATCAAAGGCAGCCACAGATTAGCAAACAGTTTAGTCCACGGCCAATGGTTGTCCCATCACCACATTCAACTTCAAATATCTTATCATTGAGCTCTCGTGCAAACACTGTGAGTGGGAGTTTTTTCGGTAAGTAGATTAGGTTAATAATTGAGTGAACCCTCAGAACAGCAGGGACAGCGCACAGATAGCAGGGGGACTGATTGATAGTCATACAATATGTCCATAGACCTTTTTTTTTAATAGAATAGAGATGCTTATAGGCTGACAGTTAAACATGGGAATATGGGGCTGGTATGGAAACATCACACATGAACATTTTTTGGTGGTGTTTTAAAGGATTAAAGCTCATTGAGTTACATGACTGAGATTCAATGGCCTCACATACATGAGACTCTTCCAAAACCAACAGTATGCACATTGATCCCAGCCTCTGTATTGTGTAATGGTTCACAAATTGTGCAGGGTAAAGTCAACATTTGGGAGGGATAGCACACACAGTTGGTGGGTGAAATGTTCAGCAGATAGCCGGTTGATTCCAAAGTGCCCGTCTGATCTGGTCAATTCACACACACACACACACACACACACACACATACAAACACCACCACCGGGCCCACCTTTCTTACTGCGACATGGCCGTTTTGATTGGCGCAATCTTTTTCTAGAATAAATGACTACAAGACTTGTTGATGAAACGTTTGTCTGTCAACTAAGATTATAGGCAATAGATGTGATCAATATGTTGTGTATAAATCCAGAGCACGTTTTTCACTCATGGCAAATATTGCGGGATGTTCGAAGGGCCCGTCAGGACAACCTGGTGAAACAGAATAAACAAGTCACGTGCGGTTCAAAAAGTACCCGCGCTCCTGTTCACTTGGAGCATTTCATATCCTTCAGGTGGTCAGGTGACCCCGTCTCCCACATTTGTGGCAGATTTTCCCTGAAAACAAATAATGTTTGCAAAATGCTCATATTGTCATGTATCTGACGCAAAGCACAAGACAGGACATGTACTTTTTTTTTTCTTTTTTTTTTTATACCAAATAATGATTCCCTAAAGTGTTTTAGTAGCCTGAACCAATCTTTACAAACAGCTCTTAAATGTATCGTTTCAAGGCCCAGTAATTTGACCAAAACAGCTGCTCACTGTAGTTTTTTCTCAAATGTTACTCAAACAGGAGGAATTACTGCATTTGTTGGGAACTATTTTCAGCAGCGGATGAATCCACATTTGGTGCTTTATGCGAGTATTTGGGGTATTTACTGAGTCAAAATAAACTACAGTGTGTGTGTGTGTGTGTGTGTTCATGGTGATGTCACTCAGTGCAACAGTGTGGCTCAGTGATGTCTTTTTTTAATCGTTTTTGGACAACAATGGAAAATAAAAGCCACTTTTTCATCACTGTATGTACAAAACATTGTAGACCACGTTGACTCAACCGGGGTGTTTTCATCATAACATAACCAAAATTCCAAAAAATATTAAACCAGTGAAACAACTTTTTCAGCGTCCCAAACGAACGCCGATATCAGGTGTCATCTTGTGGGGCCTTTATTGTGCTTTATTTCTCTGTTGTCATAAGTTAACCATTCGGAAATTCAGCTGATATTCTGACCAGAGATCAGAGACTTTGTATCACCTCTTTAATAGGATGAAACCCTCATAGACCTGCAGGACAGTATTACAACAGCTCACTAACTATCTATTAGCTCTGTGTGTGTGTGTGTGTGTGTGTGTGTGTGTGTGTGCGCCCTTGTGGTATTGGCAGACACAAGTTAATGTGTGGTTATATTTGAACGACTGAGGAATGTGTTGACTGTTGACCTTGGCCAAATGGAAGCCATTATCTCCCCCCACTGAGGCCCCCCCCCCCTCCTCCCTCCTCCGCTGAGTTGATAAATTAATGAGAGAAAACACGGCTTACATCGATACTAGTGTCGCCAGCGAGCGCAGAGACACAGAGAGAGGGAGGGAGAGAGGGAGAAGAGGAAACTGAGAGACGGAAATATCAGATTATCAGAATGGAAAATATTCTTATTGAAGCGCTGGCGTGGCACAGATAGGCATGGTGAGGGGCAATTAATAAACAGGAGCATTTACTAGTCATTTATACATTCATACCCTTCTAGACCTGCATTCTTTCCAAAGAAATCCACAGAAAATCACAATTAAAGAGGCACAACCGGTTCAGTTCCATTTCAAAGGATTATAAAGTGGTGTTTACATGTGTAATAATGTCTTAAACGATACAGCTTAAAGGTGCAACATGTTTTTTTTTTTAACAATATTTTTTATTGAATCTTGGATACATTTCACACACAAATAGACCATAATAATAACAGTTCAATTAAACGATGAAACATGCAGTCATGGTTTTCACAATTATCAACGGAAAATAAACTTACTTCACATATTTAACAACAAAATAAGATTAAAAAAAACCCAAACACATCAGATGAGAATAAAAAGGAAGACAAATAGATAATGGAAAACAGAAAACACTCAGCAATTTCAAAATGACTTTGAAACACCTTTGACGCCCAAGAAACTCCAATAACACATTTTCAAATTCTCCTCCATGTATCGGAGGTGTATCCATCTTCCTCCAGGATAAAGCTGTCCCCCTCCTGGCCTGCAGGACTCCAAAGTCAATTCAAGTGAACTGTTGTTGAACTAACAATAAAGGTCTTTGAATATATATATATATATATATATATACCTAGTACGCACAGTTTTGCGTACTCCAACAGTCTCAGATATAGTCTGAACAACTGTTTTCCATTTAACACAAGCATCCAGGACACCAGGGGACAAAAATATCGTGGTAAACAATATAAAACAGAGGTATGGATGCTGTTTTTTGTTTCTGTCTTTATTTTGTTTTTTGTATAACTTGAATATAGCAGCGAGAGTGTTGCCTAGTGGAATATGTTGTTTGTTTAGTTATTGATTTATTTTATATGTGTATTCATTTTGGAAAAAATGTTTATAAGGACCAAAATACATTATTATTACTACTACTTATTACTCCAGTAGTCAGTCTAAGATCCATCACACTACCAAGGAAGAATAGGTACTTTTAATATACCAGATTATATCAGAGTGAGAACCCCCTGCAACTGCATGCAGAATAAATAAGTGAAGAGAAAAACACTGTTAATTACAAAGCTAAAACTATCTTACAAATGGCATGTGATTACAAGCACATTAATACAGAAATATCTCAAAATATCTCAAAACACACACTAAGTAAAAAAAGCTGAACAAAAGCCTACAAGTTAAAAATTGAAAAAGGTTGATAGAAGGACTTAGAAATATTGGTTACTTTTAAATGCAGCAGGTAGGTTCATGCTCATTGAAGAATGTGGGCCTGATTACAAGGTATGTAATTCCTCTATATTTTGAGCCTAATTATGCCTATCCATTAACTTGGTAGGACTATATAAAATAAATGACTAATTATCAATCGGGAAAGAGAATATAATTATTCAATGATTTGGTTGTAATTTACAAGAAATTTCAAAGGCGTTACCTGGGAATAAAGCATGAACTCATGGCAATCAATGAACTTTGTATTCATTTCCTGGAAATGTATTAAATAAATGACCAGTTATTTATCACCTGCTTATGGATGAGATAGCGGAATATAATTATTCAATAATTATAATAATTATTTATTTAGAGTTAATAGTTATTTTCGATGTTGGGGTAATTCGGGTGTAATTTTAAAGAAATTTCAAATGTGTTACTTTCGAATTATCACCTCCTTATCATGAAATTTGCGGAGCACCCCCCCCCCCCCTTCCCCCAGGACATAATGAATGTAAGTGCACACACACACACACAGAACCCAGCTATAACACCCTAGCTAACAGAATTATTATGGCATCCTGGGGGAGCGTTTAGTCATGTCTACACCTCTCAGTGCGGAGGAACTAGGAGTTAAATTGGCCGTGCACTGATCTGTGTTGAAAGAGAGCAAACAGTGGCTCCCGTGCTCTGCTGGGTGGTGGCACACAGGACCAAAACAGCTTTCTAAAGACTTGTAAATGATGACAAATGGATGTGTACTGGGTGTACCGTGAGGGAAGGAGCGAGCTGCACACATTAACCTGCCATTAGGACAGAGTGCTGCGCTTGTACCCGGGTATCGGTTGTGATGAGGTGTTTCAATTTTACCATCACATTCTGTAGTTTTGCACGTTTCTTTTTAATGAGTGTGTCTGTCGATTCAACAGGGACAATTCAGATAAATAAGTGTTACATAGGATGAAGAAATGCAAGTCTATGATGTATATAGGGCTTGTAGCTGTTATTATATTTAGACCTTGTGGATGACATATATATATATATATATAGTGTCTGGTACATAGGGACTATTATTGCTATCATTAATAATAATAATAAAAACATAATGTAACACCTTTCATATATAAATGCGGCTCAAAGTGCTTTCAACTTACAAATGAAAAGAGCATATATTATATATATAATATATATATACACATGCATATACATTGTATATATTTTTTTCTTTTGTTTTCACTTAAATATTGTAAATGTGTATATTTGTATCTTTATTTTTTAGTTTCTATTTCTTATTTTTATATTTTGCACATACTTTAGCTCTAAATTTATGCTACTTTCTAATCTTGAATGGGAGCACCGGTACTGTACACCCCCACCCCCACCCCCCCAGGGATCAATAAAGTATTTCTGATTCTGATTCTGATTCTGATAATTGAAACAACAATTAAAGTTATTAAAATGCACATATAACATAAAACAAGATCAAATTAATCAAATTAAAGCAAATGCGCCAGCAGCAGCAGCAGCGATCGTTATGACCACCATAACCACTTTCATCATCATCATCATCATCATCATCTTGCAGTTATAGCTGTAATTCTCTAAGATTGTCCAGTAGCATATATAAAAAAGAAAATGTGTGTGATATATAAACATTCTGTTCTAACCTATGCACCTTGCAGTAAACAATATTACCTTCTTGCACTAATGTAGAGTATCTTACTGTGGTGCCATTGTTGTACAGTATACATTCAGTACATATTGGAGTCAGAATATGGAATATATAGAATAGTCTCAGACTGTGTCGATTGCTTTAACGGTATTTGGCTTTCTTAACTACTTCCTAAAGACCTCATCATCTCATTATCTCAACATAACCTTCAGTTATCTCATTATCTCGAGAGAACGACTGATGCTCACATCGACTCTTTCAAAGCCAGTTATCCTGAGGGGATTACTTCATTTCAACCTTGTCTTAAGAAAACAGCAATTAATGGCTTTTTTCTTCACGTAAATGTCTCATTGTGTTTTTTTTTTTTATCTTTATCTCAGGGCGACAGGCTCCTGTGTACTTCACGCTCTGTCCCAATTGGTTTCATCATGGGAGTCATTCCGCTCAGCTTTGGTAGAAAGGGGCTTTCTTTGAAGAGAAGGCAGGAAAGAATGATAGAGGGTTTATGATAGAGTTATTGCTATTAGCGCCATCTCATTCGCTCCAGATAAGAAAATAAACGAGAAAACAGGAGATTACACGTCAAACCGTGGTTGTATGGAATAGGAGCCCATTAAAGGGGCACAGTGATTTCGTATTGCACTTCTGTGAAGTTTAGGGAAACAGAGTGGTCAATAAGATATTTTTGTGAGACGCTCCCTACCTGGTGAATGCTACCATCTTTCAAAGTCAGCCTTTCTGATATAAACCTTTAGTCTCCAAGCTAAAGAGCGCTATGGGGCTGCGAAAACAGGAATCTGACATTTATGCGTAGAGTTGGTGGACTTCGTCTTTGAGACACGCCACGATGAGACAGAGCGGGCGCTGTCCTCAGTGCAAGCTGAGTGGACGGACTTTCAAGTGAGACGCTGCAGACACCAGTGCTCAAAACAAAGAAGTGAAACCAGTGTGTGTGTGTGTGTGTGTGTGTGTGTGTGTGTGTGTGCGCGCGCTCCAAAGAAAACAGCAATGCGACTGTCAGCATAGACAGCAGCTGCAGCCCATGGTGAACGTTTTACAAATGCACGCTATAGACACACTCCAAGGCTAGCAAAACGCTTCCACACACGGCCCTGCAAGACGCTATGGGTGACGTAGAGGCGTGCAGGGGACGCTCGGGCCCGGCCAGATGTAAAGCTGAGGTGGGGGGGGGGTCTAAGGCCTATAGCAGCATAACTAGGGGGCTGGTCCAGGCAGGACCTGAGTCAGCCCTTAACTATAAGCATTATCAAAAAGCCAAGATTAAGGGTTATAGCGCCATCATACTATACACTAATCATGCAACTTTGAAATGGCACTGCTAAAACTTTACAAAGAGAAGATTTGCTTGTTTTTATGAAATGCTTTATGGAAACTGTTGTTGTTGGTTGTTTGTCTTCAAAGATCTTTCTGAGGCTGTGTAATTCACAATTCATTCTGTTGTTTTGCGGCTTTGAGCAGTGCTTCTTAGTATGCATATTGAGCTTTTCAGTGCACTTCATTTTGTCACTTTTCAAGTCAAGTTTTATTCATATAAACCAATATCACAAATCGTTGGTTTTGCCTCAGGGGGCTTTACAATCTGTTCAGTATACGACACCCTCTGTCCTGAGACCCTTGTGTGAACACTGCGCATCCTAAAACCTGCTTAGAATGGGTACGTAGCATGGAACTGGGACACAGCTTTGGTTAGGGAGAGATCGCGGTGATGGTGAACAAAAAGGTGAATGTTGATTGCAGGTGTATGGCGGGACATGAACTCTGGCCTCTTGCATGAAAGTAGGATTTGCTACACACCGACCTCCACACAGCCACACGCTGAAGGAGAGGACACACTGCTTAATTGGCACTGAACGTTGGACATAAATCGCAGTGGAGAATTGTCCAAAATGGAAGTAATTTGCAGGGATACTGGGCTGAGGTGGGTGTCAAATGAAAACAAAAAAACAACATAAATGAACACATAATTTTTTTTCTACCCATTTTATCCAAATTCCCATATCCAAAGTGATAGGGAAGTGTAGCTGTAGGTTTTTTATGTGTAACCAAAATAATATTCATGAAATAGCAAGGAAGGACCAGTGTGGCCCTGCTGTCTGCTTCCACTCCATTCAAACTGGTTTGGGACAGCCCTTAAAGGTCCCATATTGTAGAAAGTGAGGAGAAAGGGCCGGGACAAGATACATAAGGACTTTTTGAACTGTGAATCACGCAAAGCTGCTCTAGTGGAGCCCTAGAATAAAAACATAGAGCTGAAATGAGCATGATATCGGACCTTTAATATGCAAACTCTCCCTGTGAATGGAGTGGATAGGGTGAAGGCGTACAGGGGGGCGTCAGCCGCCTGTGTGGAAGAGAGAGGGCAGAGTTCAAAATGAAGTCAGAAGGCTCCAATAGCCTGTAGGTTAAAACACCTTCAGAACATATTTATAAAGCAATTTAGAGAACCCATTTGCCTTAAACAGTGTTACCTGTGATGCCTGTGCCTCAGCGTGTAGCCAGTCTTACAAGCGACTGTCAGGTTAGCAGGTCTGAAGCAACACATGCACTCATTATGGTATTACACAGAACAGATCCCATCCTCGCTGTGAACAAATGAGAACATACCTCTGGGGTCGTTTCTTAAACTGAAACGCCGATTCTCTTAAATGACAAGTGGGAACATTGGATCGGATTAGATGCACGGACGTGGTTTAGTAATTCAGAAATGCTGCGAGAAAACAAGGCACCCGCACATGGCATTACTGAGCCTGAATATCAGCAATTGTCCTTTTTTTCTTATCTCTACTGTAGTTCCCATTATCTTCTGTCCATTAACACACACACACACACACACACACACACTTGGCTCTGTGTCAAACCTTTGTGACTGATGCTTTTTATACCTGTTGATTGAGACCTCTTTTAATCATTAGAGAGGAGGAAGAAAGAGCCCCATTAAGGATATCAGATATTTAACACACACACACACACACACACACACACACACACACACACACACACACACACATGCATTTCCTATTTGGGAACATAAAACATAAAAAGTGCCAGTAAAACATAACATGACAACGCATGTCGTACAGAGGGTAAATTCACTGGCAAAAGCAGAGGGATCTGGCGTCGCCTTGCGTAACGTTTACGGTGCAGATCATTGACTTTGATTGGGTCTGGCAGTACGAGTCGTTTAGTGCTGCTAAACCAGAGTCCACACACACACGTGCAAAAAATGAAATTATATCGGTGGGAGTTCAAAGTTTGAATCTGGTCCAAATCTCACCCGATCATTATCCAAGTGATTATTTCGCAGATCAACCTCGTAACCCCTAAAAAGAAAAAGAAAAAGTCCGTCAAAGAGCCATAATTCCCGTCACTACCACTTAAATGTGAAATATTGAACATTACTGGCCATTCAGATTCCCCAAAATACAAGAAGTAACACTTCAATAATAAAGTACCATTAATTTAACACTTTCATCATCATCATCATCATCATCATCAGTTTTTGCTATCACCTTTATTTCTTGTATTCATTTGTCATTTTGGAAAGCCCCCTCCACATTCACCGTGAATGTTGAGTGTATCAGCCTTTCTGTCTTTGTCTTTGTTCCGCATCCCATCTGGTGAGCCACCAGTGAGGCCTGGAGTTGTCCCAGAAACCAGTTACTGTGTGTGTGTGTGTGTGTGTGTGTGTGTGTGTGTGACATTAATCTCCAAAACAATAATCCAATAGATAATGTGAGGGAGGCCATTTGAAGCAATGGAAAACAGGAGAGGGGACGAGATGCAGGCCGCCCCCCCCCCCCCCCCCCCCCCCCCCGGCAGGTAGAGATTCATTCCTCCGGCAGCTAAGGAGATATCACTCACCGATTCATGGGTGCACTCAAGTGTACTATTTGCTTTTCAATTAGGCCATATCCAAATGGAAGATAGGGAGGTTTTAAAAGTATTCACATGCTAGTTAAAAGAGTACAGGATTTTCTGCCTCACCGTCCAATTTAGACAGAGTCCATCTGAACGATTAGCTGCTCAAACAAGCCGCCCCGGCAGAGCACACACACTGATAATAAATAGTTATGGCCAAATGTTGCAAACATCCGACCGAATTAAGGTGCTATTAGGGCACAAGTGACATTTTAGGAACAATACAAAGAGGATCTCCTGAGCTAAGGTGGGTTGCTTCTGGAAAATACAAACGTGTTGAACTTTCCACTGCGATAAGATTATAAGTTTTTTTTTTGTTTTTTGTTTTTTAAATAAAATAAAATCCCTTCACATTCCCAAAAAGGATCCATACCATTTTTGATATTCAGTCTTAATGTTTTTTTTTTCTCCATATGTCTTTAAGTGTAAAGCTAATTATTATCTACCTAATTTAAAGAAACTTAGATAGATGGGGATGTGGGGGAGCAAACAAGCAAACAAAACAAACAATAAATGATTACATAACTTTGCGTTCAGTTGGAATTGACTGTACATAAAAGACGTGCTCACGTTTTTTTTTTTCACCGTTTCTCCTCAAAATACTGTGTTTCTTTGAATTCACAGATTTTCAAATAAGAACTCAAAACCGCATGTGGAAAAAAGGTCTGAATCAAACAACCAATCAGGGTTAGCTATCACGTAACTGGCCAATCACATCAACTCTGTACAAACAAGGTTCCACCTTCTGGGTAGGAGTGTGAATCAGAACACAGAACCCCTGATAACCCTAAAGGCACTAGTACCAGTGGACGGTACTAGAAAAACGTACCATTTAAAGGCCCCGTTTCACTCCAGTAACATCAAATCATAAATCTCATTCTGCGTTCCCGCACACACAAAGCCAGTATTGTAATGTCCGAGTGGAGTCGTGGAATGTCCGAAGAAATGGATCAAAAGTGGGGCTCGAGTCTTATCAGCCTGGTCATTGTTGTACAGCAACACGTTTCTATTGCCAGCACTGATCACAGCGGTTATACTTTAAAAGCCGTCGTTCTTTACCCGTCCACCAGATGCCTTCGGACTTTTTCTCCTTCTATTCCAGGGGCCTCGTTCGTGAAACCGACTCGGATGAATTTTGATCTAAAGTACGACTTAAGCGGAAACCTCACTTTGACGTGGAAATGGTCTCCTCTCGAAAGCAAACTCTGGGCTTTGACGTAAGTGATTCCCCTGCTGGTGATGTCGGGGTACTGCAGTTTGGGACGCCCGTGGTGAACTTTGCATTCGTTTTATAAACAACGCGATAAGAACGATCAATGAAAGGTGTGAGGAATGAATTGCCACATGCAAGGTGTGTGTGTGTATATATAAATACTGCTGTGTCGAATTAGAAAGAAGTAACCATGGCTGTTCTTGCGTATCTGGAAGACATTGAAAACCCGACCGACCAAGCCTGAACCTGGACCTGAACCTGCCTACCTGTATCGATACCTGTGTGTAAGCTTGTCTTTATCAGTGAACCACTGAAATCACCCTGTCAGCCTCGACTGTCCTTCCCCTGTTGCCCCCCCCCCCCCCCCCACCCCCACCCCGCACCAGCCGTGACAGGTAAATGTGACCCGGGCATTAGACTGGCATGTAAAATTGCCATAATGAGGTGCATAGAGGGGCTTAGATGTCAAGGGATTACTGTCCCAGCTCAGATGCTGCAATTCACACCTGTTGTGAAGTGCATTATCAGTTCATGTGCGAGTAATGTATCCGTACTCGCTTGCAGCCGCTGTGTATGGACATGTGTGAATCTCATATCTAGTTGTACAGTGTTGAATGGCGGCTCTTATCGTCCCTCCGTAGAGACAAACACACCTGAATGATCCAGTTATGAGCGTTCATCGATCGGCTGCTGGCCGTTTTTATGACATGCTTCTGCTGTTGCTCCCATCGAGCACCATTGATTTTTTTACTGTGTGTGTAAACAGCAGCCCCACCCCCCCCCCCCTTGTAAAACTGCCTCAGTCCACAGCAATGTGTTGCGCAGGTTGTGTGGGTGTGCCTATGTGCGTTTCGGGTTCAATGATGATGCTGATGATCCCGGATCAATGGGACGCTGCTCTTTCTACTGACATATGGGAGGCAAGCAGGTGTAAAATGTTTGACTCGCTTTATTTGACCTTTTTAACTTTTTAACCAAACGTGTCCATTGAACTGCTTATGTTAAGAGGACCCCGCCTGCTAATTTCCGTCTTTGAAAAAGAATCTTTTTGCACGCAGCGTGTACTTTGGGGTTGGAGGTGCTGGCAACTGCAAGATAAAACTAATCTCAAGTGTTTGTGGTAGAGAGAGCGCACACTCAACCCTCAACCCTTTTTTTTATTAACACTGACAAAGAGCAACGTGCCATTTTTGTCTTTGTTTGGCACCGTTTAAACCCTCCCCACCTATACCAATACAAACTTTTTACATAGCTATTGGTGCAAAGCAAACTATACACAAATATAATATTGCATATATGCCACTGGCCTACAGATTCAATTGGATAATGAGAAGGAATACCAAAAGCCAGTCCATGAAACTGTAAGTGTAACTGATAAACTCATTATTTAAATTTCCTCCGTTATCTTCTGGAAAGGCTTTGTTGAGTACCTGACCACTGTGTTCTCACTTCTTACTTCTCTACTGTGATGAATATAAAGATGCGATAATAAGTCATATATATATATATATATATATATATATATAGCACAATATGCTGACTGTTATGAGAGAAACAAGCTCTGCAGCGAATATTTCTGTAGCATCGTAAGTATCATATGACTGCTGATATGCACATATGGAGATGGAGCTCTGGGACCGCCGGGAGGGGGAGGTTTAATAAAGCTTTATTCAAGTTTTACAGATAAACGGCCGCTAGCTGCACGACTAAACCGAGCTAATTAGCTAATGGCAGCTGCGGTTAGAGGTTCCGTCTATCGTTTTTCCGACCTCGTTCTTGTCTCATTTAGGGTTCAGGTTCAGGTTCAGGTTGAAAACAACAGCGCATGCGGTCTTTGAAAGGATGTGCCGTACCTGGACGTACCTGGAGCTGTCCGCTTGTGATGGGATGACCCAAGGCGCATGTTAACACCAGGTGTAAACAGGGCCCTAAGAGCGAAGCACTTTAAAATGTGCAGACCAGTGAAGGCTCCTGAGCTTGAGATGGTCACGCATGGGGAAAGAAACGGATGTAGCGAATGTATCCATTTGTTTTTTTGTCGGTTTTTCCCGATAGATGGGCAAGTAAATTATGCTGCAGGTTGTAAATATCATGGATTATGCCAATTCAGTCATCAGCCAACAAGTCCTCCAGTTTACACGACAAAAGAAATGTCGTTTGTCGTTGTGATCTGGCGCCCCTGGGAGGACATCGCAGTTTGTCAGCACTGCGGTTAGGTTCAGCCAAATAAAACTACTCGGCTGAGGTGGCGGAAAGATTGCGGTCATGGTTACCAGCAACCAACATTGACAGTCGGCCCCAATGCGCGAACGCCAACCCGGCAACACTACCGACCAACAGGTCCTGAAGTCAGGATCAGATTGGACCAGCTAGCCTGTTTTTCATACTTTGAGGAGCAATAGTTACTGTTATTCCGGACAAAATGGAGTACACTGATGCGTGATTAGCTGCGGTGAATGGAAAGCCAGAGACAGGGTGGGGCACTCAAAGGGAAAGAGTCCTCACACACACACACACACGTATCACCACTGGCCTTTACTTATTAATGTGTGGTTTCAGGAAGCTATTGCTGTGCTGATGTTTCCAGCTATGATGTGACTGGCCAGAACAATGCCGTCTTAATTTGTTTGGTTTCCGGCGAAGGACTGCGAAAACAGTGATGGCCACAGAGACAGGAAAGGACATTAATAGATGAAGGAATGCTGGGGGATAAGGGTGGAGGGGGGGGGTTGGGTAATGTCCAGCATGAAGGAGGATGTTGAGAAATTAGTGTACTAGCAATGGGGTGATGAATTACAACACACATTGGGCCTCGCGCAGAAACATTCTCTTACATTTCTGATAAAAGGCAAAAAATAAGAAGGTGTTGAACTTCAGCTTTGGTGAAATTGACGTGCTGTTGAACAAACTTTAAGCAAAGGGATTTTCCAGAGTGTCAGTGCTGGCGTCACAGGAAGATCAAAAAACCCAGCAACTGCGAAATATTTGTGATGCCGCGAACGCCCTGTCAGCAGAGGGACACAGCAGCTGAAATGAAAAGAAAATGGTTTGACATGAAAATGGAAGCAAAAAAAAACGCATTGCCCCTGGGAGGAGGTGGCAAGTACGCCTAAGGATTCATGAAATGATTGGAGAGGTGGCGCTGACAGGCGTCCAGTCAGACGTTGCACATTCCAGGTGCATCCGTTTCTGAAGCCCCCCGACACGGTGATCCACTGCCGTGCACACCAGGGCACATCAGTCGAACGTCTGCATTCAGATATATACACAGTGCTTAACAAATGTATTAGACCACCTGTCATAAAAATGAGAAAACACAAATATTTTAGAAATCTGTCAAAAACTTGTTTCAAACTAAAAATTGTATTGTTATTTATTAGGCAAATAACAAACTGGAACAACTAAATAGTCCTTATTCACATATATTAACCAGAAATCTTAATATTCTGTACGACCTCCTTTGGCCCTGATAACAACTTGCATTCTTTGCAACCACAAAACAAATGTTTCTGTTCAGGAATGCAAGTAAATAACTGTAATTTGGCATCTCAATCAAAAAAATAATAATGTGCTTTACTATTTTTTTCTGCTTTTTTGTCAAACAGTAAATTTGAGAATTCATGGATAACAACAATAATTCTATTTTATTTTGATTAAAGAGCTCGGCTTGCACATACTGGTGGATTAACCATTACAGAGACATCAGATATCTTACACTGGGTGGGGGTCTAATACATTTGTTAAGCACTGTGTATATATCTTTTTATTTTCAGTACAAGGCCAAGCAAGTGCATCATCATCATCATCATAAGCTGCAGAGCCTGAACGCCCTTGCCACATTTTCTCTCGGACTCAAGCTGGCCAAGGGCTTGCTGGCCCTGCTCCGGGGCAGGGTTAGCCCAAGTTATCTTAGGGTTATCTTTCGAATATCTTTCAGCCGCTCATTGTTCTCCAACGGTGGCCTCATTGAAGATGATCAATAAAGTATTTCTGATTCTGATTCTGGTTTTTCTTAGCAGACTGAACATCTTGAGTAAGAGTTTTAAGCAGCCTGTGGGCTTGGCAAGATTTTGTATCATAAAAGTTAGTGTTGTTGTTGTTTATAGAGGCAGGTTGCATGGAAATCCCATCATATTTTCGATCAAAACATGTCACTGAATGATACATAATAAAGGCTGCCCGGCAGAGTACCCATGGTTTTGCTGTGACGGGTCAGTCTGAGTTACATTTGCTTGCGTTATGGACACCAGCTGAGGGAAACAAATGTACATGAAATTCAACACAGCATTCATAACAAAGTCTGCTTTGTAAATGATTTAAATTCAATTTTATTGAGATTCTCATTTTACATTTGACAAAGTGTTTTTCAGAGCGCGCATCATTTCCTTTTGTACGCGCTTTGCTTTTGTGTTCGCAACTACAGTTCTTCAGTTTTCTGCCTGGCTCTTCAGACCAGTGACTCCGCGTCAGAAAACAAGCTCTCCGTGGACCCTGTTCCATTCTTGTTATCCATGGAAAGTGTTATCTGAGACAATGAGGGAAACAGGATGTGCTGTTTTATCACTTCCTCCCAGTCGCACTTTGTTTAGGGCTATATCACAGCGAGCGAAGGAAAAGAGAAGGAGGTGGAGAAACTAAAGAAGTGAAGAAATAAAGAGGCAGTTGGCTGAATGTCCAGCTATTTACTCACCCTTCATGTGTAGGTTCAGCTTCAGTGTCTTGCGGGGAGATTTGACATGGGCTGAGAGTCCATACTGCTCACTTACCAACTGGTAGATAAGCACTGCGAAGGGCACTGCTGTACAATACAAGTCACTTAATTGAAATGGGTTGTTCCTCTGGGTAACATCCTGTGTCCAAGCGGGAATTTCGGTGTTAAGAGTGGTGTCAGATATCCAGAGTTGATAACCTGGTGGGAGGATAGTGCCAGACTAAAGGCCACGGAATGATCAAAATCAGCAGAGTGCAACCCGCTGATCATTCACCATCCATCGTTAAAGTTTTCAAAACCAGAATTATCCAGATTCTTTTGGCTATCCCAGTTAAAATTGATCTTGTAGGCTTTGTCCTGGTTCCCCCCCCCCCCCCCCCCCCCCCCCCCCAAATCATTTTCAGATAGGATCATTCTGATCCGGAGACCACGAGATCAGGATTGCTGAATCTAGATTTGCAGTCTTTGGATAGGCCTCCATCTGTTGGTCAAAGTAATACAACATTTCATTGACACAGACGTGGGAAAATGTGTGAACCAGTTTGGGTATTATTCATATTTACTCATCTGCGTTAGCACACAATACATAGGCCAGAATTGCTGGAATTTGCTGGGGCTGGTTACAACCGAACCGTCTCTCTGGTCTAACTATCGCTGCATTTATTATTAAATGAAGGCCCGTGTTCGAAGATTGGTGTGGTCCGAGCAAGGGCCCCCGGAAGTAAGGGGCCACATTGGTTTTAAGTCGCAGATCACTGTGTCCCATTATGTTAGTATGTGGGTGTGGTCCGACCCATGAGTAACTCATGAGTACTCAGTCCTCATGTAACTAGAGACCATCTGAGTTCTTACTGCAGCAACCAGGATTTGCCAAAACATAAAATAATATAGGAGACAACAAGCAAAGAATGTAATTTAAAAAAAGAAAGAAAAAAGAAGTCTTTACTTACTGGTGTACTTAATCGAGTATCATATTAACGTAATATTTTGTGATCAAGCTTGATGAAGATGCAGACTGGGAATAATTGTCCTGGTGTCTCTGTGGCAGGTTGTCTAATCAGGAGATGATGACTTTTTCATTTCCTCACAAGTAAATAAGGCTTTATCTTCACCTGAGGAAGACCACCTGTGGTTGAAAGAGTTCCAGTCAAATCCACATCAAATAAAAGACAAGTAGCTTGCCTGTGTTTAGCTATTTGCTACTCAAGTAATTTCTTCAGTAAATACTTCTGTACTGTAACTTAAGGAGTTATATTGATGCTTGTACTCGAGTACACTTTTTTGGCTACTCTACCCACCTCTGCTGCTTTCAAGACTCCGCAGTTAACTTCCCAGGTCACACCTGAGCACATTTAAGCATGTGTCTTTCATACAGGTGCGCTTTGCAGAAGAGAGACAGAAGCATGAAGTGCATGCCTTGCTGGAAGGTAATATAATGGGTAAACCTCAGTGACAGCTAGGATTAAAAACCAAACATCTAGACTGACATCACCAAGGGTCTAAATGCCACAGGGAGTGGGTCAAATAAGAACCCTGAAGCAGGTAAAATTGCGCTGGAATTATTTAAAACGGGCCACAAAAGACCACAGCGAGTCTCAAAACCATGAAACAGACAAAAGAAAAGAACTTATGTCACTCTGGACATTGGACATCATTGCTGCAGAAAGAGCTCAAGAGACTGAAACTGTTTGGAGAGCAACTTGTTATCCTAACGCCTGTTGAGGCGGAGCCTGAAGACCCCCTGGTCAGTGACAAACAGCAGCAAGAGGACCCTCACTCTTAAGGGGTAGAACTGCCCCCGTGAGAGGCGACGTCTGGAAAAAGGCTCGAAGAGTCAAGATGGCTATGAGGATCTGGTGAGGAAAGGAACCGAGAGGGCAAATAAACAGATCTCTCCAGCTGAGGAGCGGATTAAGCTGACCTTGATTCAACAGAGGGAAACAAAACCTCGCATTCGCCTCTTAAGTGGAGAGGCTGAAAGATGCTGGCATTGCACTTTTGGAAGAGGAAATGTGAACTTCTTGTTTTTGCACCTACCTATTTTTCCAACAGCTTGGATATTTTGTGTTCTAATTGAATATTTAATTAGTTAATTGTTTTTTTTGTTTTTTTTTATCTAGCATGGATATTGTTTGGCATGGTCTGTTACTTTAATATACAACCATTGAATAAAAGAAGGATTTAAATACGTGCCATGTGTCCTACACGTCTCCATGCTGGATCTACCCTTCCAGTGGGACCAGGATCCTGATCCTGATTTTTAAGCATTAAAACCAATCCTAACCTCCACTTTGAATTGTCAAGGGAGTGCGACTACGCACAGTCCTTTTTAGTTTCCTTAATAGAAACCAAGTACTTTATGATAGATAAAGTTATATTTGCACTTCAGTACAAAACGTGCTGATGTTCTATTTGCATCTTTTTAGGACGACATTAACTGTAAATACAAATGTTACTCAGCTTTCACGCATACGTCGCATCTTCTCTCACCTGGAGTTTGGCTGTAACAACAATGTTCAGAAAGGTTTTAGTTTGAAAACCAATTTGAAACTTTGACCGAATGACTGAAGAGACATGAAAAGAAATGAAAACAATTTCTCTTGCACTCAAATAATCAAGACATGGCCACAAAACTCTTTTCAGTTTGCGTACAAAAGCATCTTACCACCCCATCCCCAACGTCAACCACCAATTGCGACCTCAGATAACATGCTATTGGATCCATGTGGTCTTTCGGGCTCTTTATTCACTTTTCCGTCTCTCTCTGTGTGCATCTGTGTCTGTCGAGTTGCGTGGAAGCTCCCTCTCCACAGTCTGAAGTCAGTGGTGGTGCACAGCGGATTTGCCTATCAGTGGCAGCACATGTTCTCCTGTTCAAAAACAACAAGCTATCTAAGACCACACGTGTCTGCTCTGCTTTACTGAACACCCTCCTCTCTTTCACTTCCTCATCCGAAATGGACGAGAAACCAATTTCACAAACATGACAGGCAGGCCGGGTCGGCGTGCACATATTGTCAGACACGCAAACGCACACCCCTTTAAATGTTGAATGTCTTGCCGTGACAACATAATTTCACGGCCTCCGGCTGGTCCCTCAAGAATCATGAGGCCAGATGGTAAGGCAACTCGCCACTCGTACAAAAAGATTTGTTCTGAAGTGGTTTGTAAGAGTGATATAGGATCCAGACTCAACCAGACCCAGGTAATGGACCCCCCTAATGTACCGGACTCTGCTCACTCCCAGGTTCTCTAGTGAGGGCACACATCCTGATTTTGCTGCCATCCGGGGATTGCTCACTTCTGGTGGACCACCATGGATGCTGACGCTGCCTTTGTTTCCACCTGTACTGTGTGTGTGTGTGTGTGTGTGTGTGCTCGCGGGAAGTCCTCCCACCAACCTCCTGCTGGTCTGCTTCATCCCCTACCTGTCCAGGCCCACCTCCGGCAGGAACCACAAGATTTGAAGGGATGTTTTGCTCTGCTCCGCACCGCCGGGCTCCTGCACCTGACTATCGACCAGGTCAGGAAAGTTTGGTTATCCTCCTAAGGCGTTCTGGTATCTGTCGGATCATGGCGGGCTCTCAAAGTGCAGGACTGTGACACCGGAATCCGGAGTTCGAATTCACACTCCTATCTGTGGTTAGGTGTAGGCAACAAAAGCACTTTGGTTAAGGTTAGGGAAAGGTTGTGATTTTAGTTAAATGTTGATAAAAAAAAAAATCATATGTCTCAAGTTACTTTTTCTATATTAAAACAGACCGTGATCTTTTCCTGACCTTAACCAAGTACTGCCAGTACCTAAACATAACCATAAAAAAGGCGCTGTGGAGGGACACAGCGGTGGCTAACTTGCGTGGTACCTTACCACAGCGAGGAAGATGACTGCGTTCCTGCTGCCTCTTCGACGAAATACTACACACTTCTGCTAACTGCTAGACTCTCCTGCTGTGCTTTTCAACTTAAAGAAGCGCTTACTTGAAGGCTTACTGTACTATACCTTCAGTTGTGGAGTGAATGAAGGGGGAGACTGTCGGATACTTGCGGTCTTCCCCTAGCCTCTATCTCCAATTCCTTCCCCACATGCCTCATTTCACCAGAAAGAGCGACATGAGCACTTCCAGATTCAACCTGTCGAAAACAGATCTTTTATTTGTAGACTGTAGTTCAGCATTTGATACTGTACACCAACATCTAACAGTTAGGAAGCTGGATGAGCTGAATGTCCCCCCTCTCATTTTTAGAAGGTACCACTCGTTTTTGACCAAGTGTAGACGAAGAAATAAGTGTTAATGGTACTTTTTCAGTACCCCGAACCTTGAACACAGGGCAGGGGTCAAAAGGGGTCGGGGGGAAAGGATGAAGGGGGTCGATTGTCAGGGGTGAGGCTTGCGTGCTGTGACGGATTTGTAGGCGGACGCGGTGGTGGCGAAGAATGCTTGGAGGAACATCTCTTCGAGGTTTGAGTCGATGGATGGGGGTGAGTATCTTGTGCGGCGGGTTTCGACGCAAGCTGAGATTCTGCCTTTTAACACGTTGACGTGGGAGTGAGAAATGGAAGGGGCTGGAGCTCCAGAAAGCAGTTTGATGAGGAAGTTAATACCGCTGAGGTACACTTGGACGGTAGATGTTCTGATTTTGAGAACCGAGTGATGAAGCTGGTTAATGATATATGGATGGATGGAAGGAAATGGTAGGCTTGAGGGAGGTATGGAAGGTTTTGAAACTGCATCATCTTGGGTAGTACGATGAAAGGGTTTTAGGGGTGAGACTATTAATGATCACTTGTCGTGATGTCTTCGGGCTGAGTAACGTGTTTGTCATAGAAAAAGGAAATGCTGTTCCAAGAGGAGAGGAAGCCGCGACACAATCGCAGCTTCAAAACAGCTTCCAAATCAGGGGTCACCAACCTGTTGATCTTTGTGAACCTCAAAGTAGATCGCAAAGCATTACGGGGGGGGTCGATCAAACCAATGCAGAAATGTAAGGAAATAACAGCGACAAGTACGGCCATGGTTAGCTAGCAAATCAAGATGGAGGAGAATTCACCAACAAAAAGGCAAAAACTTTCTTTCCGAATGGGAACATGTGCTTTTGTTCACTTTGGTCAAAGACAGACCAATCTGCTTTTGTCACCACTCTGGCAAAAAAAAAAAAGAAAAAGGTAACATGGAGCGTTATCAAATTCAAAGACGACTTCCCACCCAAAAGGGCCATGCGCTCCAGCAAAGTGACTGAGTTGAAGTAGCAAATCTGCAGGCTACAACAGAGCCTTTCTTTCGTGGAAGTCACCTTTTGGCTAAACACATTTACTGATGGACAGTTGGTCAAGGAGGCGATGTAGTCGTATTCGTATTCAAATGAACTGGTGGTCAAACGGTACATCTTGGCCTATATTTGGACATGAGAAGTGATCTTGGCTTGGAAATAGTTGGTGACCTAAACGGACCTTTTTGTATAACCTCACAAGCGAAACAACCTAATCTGCAACTGCAACTACAAATATATTTTTCACATTTGCAAATTTTTATCCGTTTGGATACATTTTTTACAGGTTTCGACAACTGGCTGAACATCAACAAGCCGAGAGCCTTTAGAGTCTCAGTCCTGAGTCTACAGAAGGCAGAGGGAGAGACCATTATCTTTGTTTGACTTCCCTCTTCTTAGCGTTTGATAAATCTGTGCGGTAGGATGAGCTTGACCTCTTCATTCGGGAGAAACAAAGGTGAAAAGGAGTCCACAGCAAGTACAGACAGAAAGACTACACTGCAAATACTCACAAGTCTGGTGGCTGGTGCTGAGATTCAGCGCGCAGACTGCTGCTTCACTTACTTTCCATAAAATTTTGTCCTCTTTCCTTTTCCATTATTCACTCAGGCACATTTAACAATACAACCACAGTCTCTTCACTGGAACACCTCTAGCATGAGAAAACTTCATTCTACAGGTTAATGAACTTTGATACGGACAGAACCTTGTGGAAACCTGCCAGTACTTTGAGATAACGTCCCCTAAATCCTGTGTGTATGAACAGACAGCAAACACTCCCTGGCCACTGTTGTTTTGGGTTTTTTTTTTTGCAGTGTGTTAAGGAGAAAAAGAAACAAAGACATAGAGATGGATACAGGGAGAAGAAGTGTGTGTGTGTGTGTGTGTACATATGTTAACATTCCTCCCGGTTCCTGTCCACTTGAAGGAGACAGGAGAGACAGCTGACAGCCTCTGAGAGGTTTATGTCTGCTGAGCAATAATCATGCAAGTCTGTGTGTGTGTGTGTGTGTGTGTGTGTGTGTGTGTGAGAGAGAGAGAGAGAGAGTATGTGTGTATTGGTGTTAAATGTGTGTGAGTGTGCCGGTGTAAGTGGTGAATGTGGCTGAGTAAACTAGCCACTGAGAGAGACACTCAAAGACCCATCAGGGCTTTTTGTCCTGCTGACACGGGCTCTTCACGGAGACAAACGTCCACCTTTTTCGCAGCCAAGCCTACTGGCCATGACTGTTGCGGCTCCTTTCAAACCAGCTGCATTCGGGCAAGTTATGTTGACGCTGTCAGTGAGTAGAACTGTAACTGATCGGTTAAGTTTAAAACACCCACTTTTGCAAGAGAAATATTGGTGTTGTCATTTAATACTCATTGTCTTCTACAGCTCCATCCTGGCTGAAAGACCTCGAAACTTGTCTCTTGAAGTGTGTAACTTTTGTTGAGTAGTTAAGTAAAGGATAGTAGCACAATGAGTTATTTTAATAACTTACATCTCCCTTGATGGATGGATTATGAGCACTGGATTCCACGCTCCAAGATGACACCCATTCATTCCAGTAACGGTTTCCTGTTTGCATAGACTCAGACTTTATTTATCCCACAGCGGGGAAATTTACAAGTCACAGCAGCAAAGGCAGAAAGGTGCAGAAACACACAGCAGACAAGCACTGTGTCAATAAAAAAACAGACGTATTTTTTAAAAAACAATATACATATAATAAATACAGATATAAAAAAATATGGGGAACAAAAATAGATATATACACGGGGAATATAAATATGTACAGATGTGCAGATTTATGTATATATATATATATATATATATATGCATATTTTCCATATATAATATTGTTTTGGGAGGACTGTATTTTTATTATGCAAAAACATTTTATTAGAAATACATTTCCCAGCAATGCTGCCAATTACACTCTTTTTAACCTGCAAGGCTGAACAAGATAAGCGCACAAAGTGGGTCAATCAATGTCAACCTGGCATGTGCATAGATAACTGTGCACGTTGGCTTGTTGTGGTGTCGCCAGGACGTTTTGCATGTTAGACATGTGATTGTGTGCGACTGAACAAAAGACATGAGAGAGAGAAGGGAAAAATAAAGCAAACAGGCAGCAAGAGAGAAAGAATCGTGTCAATAAAAGTGTAGGAGAAAGAGATGGAGCACCTCCACATCTGACTTCAAATGTTGTTCGTATATTCCATGGGGGTTACTGTATCTCAGGGGAAACAAAAACGTGTATTTTTTTTTTTTTTTGTGGGACAAATCTGCCAAACACATCTGAGGCGCAGACGAGGATAGTTGAAAAGTTTGGAAAAAGCCAGTTGTCTGTCACCTCTGCACGCTCTCTGTGGCTCCCTCTGCAGGCAAGTATCCGTCAGAGCTGCTTCAGTGTTTTGTGAGGGTGGTGGGCAGTGAGTTCAAAGTATAAATAATATACACAAACAAATACCACTGTAGTGCAAGGTAAGTTTAGTATCCCATTAGCAACAAAGGACAAAACAGATCACACCAATAATATGATACTTCCTGAATAGTGTGACTGATTTATTTTAGTTAGTAGGCTTAAACTCTATTGAGTTCATATTAAGGTTTTTATTATGTTATCATTTTCTGTAGCACTAAATATTCACAACTAGAAAAGACAAAGCCAGGGAGGATGCCTCTGAATCAACAGAGCATGTTTTACCAGTTACATTCCAGTTGCACTTTTCACAAAACAAATCATTGTAATTAATACAAATGGTAATCATACCATAGAACATTTTGCCTCCTCCTTGCAGGTACTGGACTTGTGCTGCAGCATTAGTTCATGCATGGTTAGTATTCATTGACATGTTCAGTTTGTCAGATCATCAGTAACCCGAGGCCAATGGGACGCTTCTTAAATGTACGATAGTGTTGTTGTCATAAGATCATACGTGGTGAAATAACTTGGAGCTGTGGAACATTGTCCTTACACTGAACTCTATGAGCTTAAACATCAACGTCAAACCTCAGTTAAACCAAGTGTGTGGCAGGTTTAAGTTAAACCTCAGTTAAACCAGGTGTGTGGCAGGTTTAAATGAAACCTCAGTTAAACCAGGTGTGTGGCAGGTTTAAGTTAAACCTCAGTTAAACCAGGTATGTGTTAGGTTTAAATGAAACCTCAGTTAAACCAGGTGTGTGGCAGGTTTAAGTTAAACCTCAGTTAAACCAGGTATGTGTTAGGTTTAAATGAAACCTCAGTTAAACCAGGTGTGTGGCAGGTTTAAGTTAAACCTCAGACATGATGATGCTTTCTACAGGACACAGCAGCGCAGCATTTAAAGGCCCTGCACATCAGAGAAACAGATTGGAAAAGGTGATTCTTAGATGTATTGCTGTATCGGTGTTAGCAAAGAACATAACATGAAGCCTAAATAGGGGGCGATTTTAGAGTTGTTAGAAGACGTTGATATCATCCTTTTTAACCATGCTAAGCTCATTTTCCCTGCTTCCAGTTTTGTGTCGCTGAGCTTGGCTAAACAAACCCAGGAGGCAGTTTTCTCTTTGGTCTGTCAAACTGAGACTTAAAACATGGTCTGGGCTGAAACATCTGGACAACCTCCCTGGCTTTAGCAGCGGACTGTCTCCATTCCAGGATGTCCTTCAGTGCTATTTGTTTGGAGTGTCGTTTACAATGGAGGGTCAGCAGTTATATAGCAGCCTGTGCTCTGGACAGACACGGGAAGCTGGCAGGAAGCCGGCAGAGCACATGGAAGGAAAAAGAACAGGCGCAGTGACGGTTCAGAGTAGACCCTCACCGCTGTGATCCATACATCCTCTTTCAAAAGGGACACACGCACACCGTATCATCACTTGATATGAATTATACATTATCACTGGGTTGGGGATTTCGGTGCTCAGTAACACTCACGCAGATCTGAATCAGCATGGCCAAAGAAAATTATTGTCAAGGTTTGTCACGTTGATTCAACTTAGTTAGATAAAGCTCAAATAAGGCCTCTACTCATAGATTTGAGTTGGACCAAACTTTAACCAGAAAGCACTTCTATTATAAATAGACACACACATCAATCATTTTTTTAAAATCATGTTGAGATGCTGAATGGAGAGACAGTGGTCGCATTGGGCTGCGTGATGATTTTAAAAATAGGACACTGCAAAAGTATAATTCACTGTAAAACAAGACAGGAAACAATTACCAACTGCAGAGTAAAATGATGTGCACTAGACTAGACATCCAGAGGCCAACAGCAGAACGCGATACCACTTGCTCACGCTCATCCGCTCTCCCCACTTCCTGTTTTCCCTCTTCTTTTAATCCCTTCCTTTTCACTTTGATGCAGTTCACTTACTGACTGTTTTCTTTCCCAATGAAATCAATTAGTTTCCATGAATGTGTTTACAAGACTGCCACACAAACCAGCCGTTTAAAGGTGTTCGGTTTCTAAGCTCCACCGTCGGTAATCCAGTTCTCCACCACGGTTACAACTTCTGTCAGGGGCTGTGGCAAGCACTAGGCCCTATTATCTGTTTCCCGCTGGGCTTTTTACTGAAGAAATGACCACTCACAGTCAGGAGCATATATATTATAAATCTGTTGAACGGGCTGTGGCAGTCTTTCAACCAGCCCCTTTAAACATATATATATAGAGTTGCAGGGATGACGTATTTCTGTAGGCCATCCCGGGAGTTTGCATCGCCCTGGTTCAATCAACAAAAAGCCAGTGGGATCTGTTCCATGGGATTTTGGATTATTGCAGAAAATAAACTCTGTGGCAAAACAAAAAGTGTATGATTCTTACACGTTTTGTTCAGCAACATAATCCTCACTGATGAACACCACTTTTATGATTTTTGAAGCCTAAATGGAATCAGCAGAAGTAAAAAACTAACGTTAGGCTATAAAGGAACTCCACCACGGTCGCATTACTTCAGCGTCACCACCGCTGAGCTTCACTTTGAAGAGAATATAGATATAGATATACAGACAGATATATACAGAGTATAAACACAACGAGGCTGTAAAGGCGGACTCGTGAGTAGATGACTTTCCGTGTTCGGCATGAAGACATTTAATGTCCGCGACGACCTCTGTAGTCTCATTTAGCTGCTTGTTAGCAACCGTCTTTTTTAAGACACGTATATAATAAAATGTCCTAATGATTTGGATTTTTCATAGTCTATTTATTCAGTTAGCTGTTCAATTATATATTTTTATTAAAAGTTTCCTATGTAAATCAGCAAAGTGCTTGTAAACTCAGCTCAAGTAACTTAACCAACTGTCTCTTAAAACACTAGCAGGCATTTGCAATGGACAGGGGAAAAAAACATTTACAGTAACGTTTTGTGTTTTTTGTGTGCGTGGATTTAATAGGAGGAAAAAAGAAAAGAAAATGCTGTTTCAGTGTTCTCTCAGTGCTGACCGGAATGTAATTCAGATGGAGAAACACTTGATCCTTTATTCATTTCGTTGTTTTCATTAAAAAAAACAAAACATGGTTTTGTCCTTCTATAGCATTTCAATCAGGAGAGAGTTAAATGAGTGAACAATTATTTGCATAATAAAGATAAGAAATGTGAAAGGCTTTGGTAGTGAAGCCGTAGTACCCCCCCTCCCAGTGGAGTCTAGACACTGGTGGTGGTGGTGGTGGTGGTGGTGAAAGGTATGGCTGAAGATCTGGATGTGATGAGGAGTGGTCCTCTGATGAGCTCATGTGGCGGCCGGAGGTGAGTGGGGGTGGAGGAGGGTCGAAACAACAGCTGACGGCGAGTGAGAGGAGAGCAGATTGAAGTTTTGGCGGCAGCAGCAACATGATTGGCTGGCGGAGATCGTGGCAAGATCTGGTTGGACAGTGAGAGAAGTGAACTCCCATGATCAGCTGATTAGAGAACCAGAGAGAGAGAGAGTTGTCTTCCTGACTGAACTCACTGTGAGACTTCCGTCCGGAGAAAGGTCCAAAAGTCTGTAGAGTCTGAACATACTGGAATCAGGTTCCTTAAACCCTGAAATTCACCCAAAACAAATACAGACGACGTGACCTTAATGTCCTCAATGTTAGCTACGGCCCTGAGAGGAAGACTAGACAAATCACCCCCCACCTGGAATTCCATCTATATAGGTCAATTAGACACCTGATGATTTACGTCTACTGCCAGTGCAGACAGTAGTGCGTTCCCTGCGTGGTGAGGTGGAAAGTCAGGACGTGGAGGTTGTGGGTGGTGGATGGGTGTGTAGCAGGTGAGTGAAATCTAAGTGTTTCAGTTGCCTAACCCTAAACGTACCTTCCTCAACGGTGCTCTCTTTTCCTAACCATATACACTGTCGTTGCATTCCCAGACATTGTGGAAAGGCAGAATTTTTAAAAAGTGTCTAGCGTTAAGAGTTGGAAAGAGAAAGCAGAGTCTTGTGTGTGTTTGTGTGAGAGAGAGAGAGAGAGAGAGAGAGAGCTTTGTATGCACTTTCATCCATCTGTCATCTTATATCTTTACGTACATTCTTTTCCTCATTGTGTAGCATCATGCCATCTGTGTGTCTTCCTGCAACTCTGACCCATTTCCTATACTGCTGCTGCTGTGTGTCTGTGTGTGTGTGTGTGTGTCTGTGTGTGTGTGTGTGTGTGTGTGTGACCAACTTCTTGTTTTTGGTGGAGTAATAAGGAAACTCATAGTCAGGGCTTTTGTAGAGAGCTTATTGTCAACTACTAAGCCCCACACTCCTAATGGGCCAATCCATTTCGAGAAGAATAGCAGGAAATAGAAAGGGGTTGTGTAAGCTGGTCAAGGCCTGCTGCCTTACTCAAAATGCTGTTTCGGAAAATGTGGCACCATTTATTTTTATCCACACCTCTTAAGTGGCTCACTTATGCCCTGTCATAATTTGACAGGTGCATTGAATATTATTTATTCCACCTCACCAGCAACTAAATATTAGAAGAATATGAGGAAACCCGAGTATCTGGCTGATTATAATAACACACAAACATACACAGACAAAAATAATAATAAACTTCACAGTATTTGTATGGAACCTTCTATATGTGGGAATTAACTAATAACCTGTACTCTAGTACTGTACTTAAATACAGGTTCTGATGTACTTATACTTAAAGGCCCCATATCATGCTCATTTCAGCTCTATATTGTTATTCTGGGGCTCCACTAGAGCAGCTTTGCCCCGGCCCTTTCTGCAGCCCCTCAGTCCCCCCTCCTCTGTCTGAAACAAGCCGTTTGAGACAAACTGAACCACCTCCAAAAAACCTGAAGAGTAGTTCCTGAGCAGAGCGCTCCAATAACTCAGACAGACTGAGCGGGTGGATGAGCGTCCCTGAACTTGGTGGGTGGTGCTGTGCCTGGAGAAGATGACCTGCTGGGGGGGGGTGTGGCTGAGCGCGGTGACTTTACAGTTTTGACATCACAACCTTACAGGAAGTCCCGACGGCTCGTTTAAAGGCACACAGACAAATTTGTAGGCATCTGTGTGAATGGTTGTCTGTCTGCGTGTGTCAGCCCTGTGATAGACTGGTGACCTGTCCATGTGTACCCCCCCCCCCCCTTTTTAACATGGTGATATTGTTTTAAGGTCTGAATGACACAGCAGTGTATCAGGAGGATATGATCTGACCCTTGCTGTGTGTTTCAGGTGAGAGAAGGCAGTCAGTGACACTGCGGTCTGCTTTTTGAAGTTTAAATCACTCTCTGCTGGCCCTTAAACATTTTACCTCAGACAGGTTATGTGTTACCGGAGGCCTAAACATTATTTAAACGACATATTTTTGAATAATTCGAATTTCAGTACATAGCACCTCCTCACTCTTGTCATTCATTCCGTCATTTATTCATGGAACCAAAAATCAACATCTAATCTCTAGTTTGACTGCTGACTGTGTTTTGAATCTGCAGCAGTGAATAAAGTTAACAGGCTTCTTCGTGGTGTTTCGTCAGGGTTTACAGTAGATGGGACAAATGTATTCACAGGGAGCAATTTTGTTGGCTTCAAAGTCTGGTGAATCACAAGATCTCATTTTCCTGTTGCTCCCTCTTTTTCTGCTGACCACAGCAGGTGCTCTGGAATTCAGCACACACACACACACACACACACACACACACACACACACACACACACACACAGCTCTTTCCCTCGCTTCCTTCTCTTTCACGCAGAGATTTCGATTTCAGTCCTCATACTTAAGAGTCTGAAGAGAGAAATGGCAGGTGACAGGGTCAATGCTGCTTTACCTGACCCTCCCGGGCAAAGTGAAGAGGAGAACAAAGAAGAAGAACAGACTTTTGGGAATATCTTTGCAGAGTTAGAATCTGTCGACTTGCCTCTGGGAACCACCTTAAGGTAAACTCACGCAATTGATGCTGGACTCATTCACCTGACTTACAAAGTGAGCGATCTTAAATTCTGACTGATCTCAATATGCACATCAAGAGATGCAAACAACCAAGGAAACATATATGTGTTCTAGATTTTTATATATTTAAAATATATATAGGTGTAATTGCACTTTTAGCGCAATATACTCATCCAAAGAAATTCGTCTTCTGAGCAGATAATCAGGGCTGAAAGGAATACCACTGCCTCTTTTACACGGGGAAATTATTCTATAAATATGTATTTTAATTTACAGGTAACAATGTGTAATTATAATATCATTAAAAAGACACTAGACACTAGCTCCTTTTTTAGTTAAGATGCAAATACAACATTATCTGTCAATAAAACTAAATGTCATTTTAAGAAGGGTTAGTGCATTAATAGTGAAACAATTTATACAGCATTTCTAACTATTATGTTATTATGGAAAACATGAAAACCAATTTGATCAGATTATGTCACTGGCTGGGCTGATATCAGTTCTACAATTCAACAACAGCCAGCAACCAATATCGTTTTCCATGTTGGCCACGGTGTTTTGGGGGTAAAGGTCTGCGCATGTGCAATACTGTTGCAACTTTACTGTAATGTAATATACAGGATATGTGGAAACAAAGCTGCTGACATTGAATTCATTACAGCTGTAGTGCGTCCCCCACAGGCTAGACCTCATACTGACCTGTACTCTGCTGTAGCTGCAGCGATAGCCATTATACACACATAACAATCATGGCGGAGAATGAAACCCTGGAGTGTATAACGGAGCACGAGCGGATTTTACAGGAAATTGAGAGCACCGACACGGCGTGTGTTGGTCCCACTCTCCGGTAAGAATATATAGCTCCTGAGAGAGCCCTCGCCAACCATAATGTCTGTGTGTTTGGTTTTCAGACCTTTTGTTCACGAGCTAACGTTAGCTTAGCTAGCTGCCCTAGCCACCGGTAGGCTAACATTAGCAATTTTAGCCAACAAGGCTATATGGTGTTTGAAATGAAGCATGAGCCTAGCTGCCTCGTTAGCTAACAGGCCAACACTGGCCACTGTTAATTCAAATTGGAGGCAAGTAAAGCCGCGTTTGTGTGGGGTGTTCCAGGTTCTGTGTATTGATGGATGGCTGGTGACCTGTCAAAATGTAAACATCGCTTGTGGGTGTGGCTGTGGCTGTGTGACTGCACATCTTATTATCATTGTGCAGCCGATGTTAGCTAACGGTGCCAACAATTTCGGCAAGTTGTTCATTTGAAAATGCACGATACTGGTATTCCGTTATACCACGGTTTGATGCGTCATCTTGACCCCCTGGTGTTGTGTTGTGGTTGCCACAGAGCTCGATAGTGGTGAAACGAGAGGCTGAATTGCTCAAGCTAACGTTCTCTAGCACACTGCACTGGTGGTGTTAAGTAGCTACCAAGCTAGCTTCCGAGGCCGTAATTAACGTTAATGAGTGACATTGGTTTGACTAATGACTAAGCTAGTGTGTATAAACTGACTTCAGCCACTGCTGAATGCCTCCACCTCTCACACACGTCTGTCCCGAAGACATGCCTGTATGCCTCCACCTCTCACACACGTCTGTCCCGAAGACATGCCTGTAGGCCGTGTTTGTCTTGCAGCATACCTGGGGAAACCAGTGAATATGTGTCCCAAAGGTAACATTATGTACCTCTCACAGCACTGTTTCCGTTTAAGTGTTTCTTTTATGATGTTATCTACACGGCCATTATATTAACAGCTGACCTAGAAGGTGTAGGTTAGTAGTTGAAAAATGACATTGTCTCCAGCTTAACAGTCTTGGAAGGCACTTATTTTTGTGGGTACTGCCTGAAATGAAAATTCTGGTTGAGTTCCTCCTTACACTCACACAGTTACTATATCACATTATTATTACAATGTGATAAAAATACCGTGTTATATCAGCTCAGCTTTTTGTATCATTACTGATTCTTCAATACACCCACGATTGTGAGAAATCTATTATTCATGGCCTCCGCCCAGTAACAGTACAGTCCGGCGCACCTTCAGAGCAGCTGCCCCTCACTAAACTTCTATAAGAGTCTACGCGTGTCAGCCTCATGTTTTACCAAACAAGACTCACATTTTAGTGTCTAAAAAAAAAAAAAACCCCATCATATTTGCATGCAGTCAGAGGGATAGAAAAGTGTGTGTTGTGGTCATTGTACAGCTATAAAGTCCTAGCCAACACACGGAACGTCCCTCCTGATTGGCTGCTGACAACGCTGAATAGTCAACCACGCTAGACTGCAGCAGAGGAGGCTGTTTCACCTGCTGGTTTAAAAGTACTTCAGCCGACTTAGCTAACATTCAGTACTGGAGCTTAGAGTGTCCTAGCAGTGAGCAGAAATGAGTCCCACTGCTCTGCCATGCTTTTATCCCGTGTTGCTCTGTCTAATCATCCACTTTTAGTGGGCACCCCTACTATAACCAAGTTTTTATTACTTTAAAGCAATGTGTACAGTGTAGAGCACATGCCCAGACCACAGATGTAAGAAACTGCAGCAATAACAGACCAGTTTAAAAGGCCAGGCTAAAAACTGTGAGAATGTCACATCCCTTCTATCTGTCTATCTGTGTGAGTTACTGGCACCCAGCTATGACAAGACTGTAGTACTTAAGATTTTGCCTACTAGTTGCAGTTTGAAAAACACAAAAGAATTCACTGAATCTACACAAACAGTCGCGACAATTTGAAAAATACAGGGTGGCGTATTTTTAAACTGTGTGAAAAACATATTGGGAGGTTGAATGATAAAGTGTTTGTAACTCAGAGGCCACTTCAGGCTGGCTGAAATTGGCTTCCTGCCCTGGCAGGAAGCAGGAAGACAGTGACCTATTTGTTTCAGCAACCACCTGCTTTCAATTATTAATAACAGGAAAGGGGAACCTCGTATGAAAGCATGGAGGCTGATGATTACTGGCCTGCATGGACGTACAGTTTGCATGTGCTGTGCTGTTCATCACATCAGACCTAGTTCTTAGCTTCAGGTCCATGGCAAATTATCAGTTAGTCATTTATCAAGAACACCAAACATTAGCCAGTGCCAGCTTTCCATTGTAAGAATGTTCTGCTCTTCTCTGTGTCTGTATCTCTATCTGTGTACATTGAATACCATGGGTCTTTTGGACTGTTGAGGCTAATTGAAATGTTCTTTTTACATTCTGTAGCTCAAATGAAATTTGAAAACATGATGGATTAATCAATAATGAAAGTAATCATTGTTTGTCACATTAAAGGAATACGGACTGAGAGAAATCTCCTTCCCTTATAGCTCTAGTCATCACTTTGGGCCCTGAGAATTTGTGATGCAGAAATATGGCTCCTTAAAAAGTGTATTATCTTCCACTTGTCCTCTGGCAATTGAGCTGACTTCAAACTCTTCTGCCAAATATGTGAAAGTAAGCATGAGCATTTGATTAGGTAAAGCAGCATCTGATTTGTTTAACAAAATGTCTCTGTGTCAACTGTTGGCCTCTGCGTAGCTCCACAGAGGGAAGGGGTCAGGTTTGTTGCCTGTACGAGTATTGTTTGTCTGAACAATGGGATTTAAGGAGTTTGGTATATTGACTCAAATAAAGTAGAATGGGAAACTGGGCATTCAATTATATAAAATTAAATGAAATTAAGCAGGAAAATGAAGTGCCACTAAGTGTGCTTGTTGTGGTCCATGGAGTTACCACTGTGGATTACAGAGTATGTTGTGTGATGTAGCGCCTCCTCTCTTTTCCTCTGAAGGTTCAATAAATGTTAGCACACCTCCGCCTCAACACTGAAGTTGTTTTTGAAAATGCACAACGGAGCCAGTAACAACGTTACATTCACTTTCAGCCGTGTGTGTTGCTGCGTAACGTAGGGCTGTCACAATCTTGAAATTTGAGTTAACGATCAATTGTCATACAAATAATTATTGATTAACGACTTGATTGTCTTTTTCTGTTCGTTTTACGCCACACAGCGGTGCTGTTGTGTTTAGCTTTACAACTAGGCCTAAATCCATTTCAATGCTTGCTCATCGAAATGATGTGGCCGTGGGCAAAGGAGTGTCAATTCATTTTCAAATAGTTTTCATTCTGAAACAACGTTACACCTCTGGCTCTGCTGCACATGGATTTATTTTAAATAGTTTATTTAAAACTGTTGTGTAGGCCTGCCTAATGTAACGAAAAAGTGGTTCACAATAGCTAATTCATGTAGAAGGAAGTTTTATTTTCAAAAGCTAATATGCAACGGGCAAACACAAAGCCACGTTTCTATCCAAGCATTTTGCAAATGATCTAATTAGAAAAGCTGGATGGAAGCAACAAAATTCAACAAAACTTTTACAATATCGCTGAAAAGGTTTTACACTTGCTTGAGATGTTTCTTTCCTTCTGTCCATAAAGAGTTTATACAACAAATAGTCGATGTGATAAATATCGCATGACAGATCAGCTGTTTGGTCTGATTACATTGCACAACAATTCTAAACTCGTTTTAAACACACTCAAATGAAGCAGCAGAGGACGGTCAGTACATGATCCCCAAGAACTTTTCCCCAGAGCTGTCAAACACACTGCTGCACCTGTAGGGGAGACAAAATGTGACCACCGGTAGAGAGTTGACAATACCGTTTCCACCGTTACGGGGATATAAAATTACTTATACCGTGGTGGAAGATTTTGCCCTATCTGCCATATCACCCAGCCCTACCTCATACCAAAATAAGCTTGAAAACACAAAGAAAAGGCTTCCGTTCATCCCTGTATATTACAGATGTCCACAACACGGGCAGAAAACTGTGCAGCTCCACTCTGCACCTGCAGCTGCTCGCTGCCCTAAAGCGTCTTTAAGTCTCCACAGTCGGTCCTGAAGGGACATGCGTGCATTTGTTATCGCATTACATGTAATAAATACAATATAATTATTCAGAGTAGAGCTGGATTAAACAAACTATATTAAGAATAGAAGCAAATATGACTAAATATCAACATGTAAATAATGACAAAAATATTCAACTGCAAAACTTCCCTTGATTGTGGAATCTAAGGATTATGCAAAATGATTGCGGTCAGCTCAAATAATCAGGCGGTCATGTAATAATTGTGATAAGGTGATCATGTAGTAATTGTGATCAGGCGGTCATGTAATAATTGCGATCAGGCGGTCATGTAATGATTGTGATCAGGCAGGCATGTAATAATTGTGATCAGGTGATCATGTAATAATCGTGATATGGTGATCATGTAATAATCGTGATCAGGCGGCCATGTAATAATTGTGATCAGGTGATCATGTAATAATTGTGATCAGGCGGTCATGTAATAATCGTGCTAAGGTGATCATGTAATAATCATGAGCTCAGGCCAAGCTGTACGTAGTTGTGACGTAATACAGGATGTCAACACGACACAGTACCATAGACACAGACAGGGCTGCAACTAACAGTTATCTTCATTATCCATTAATCTGCCTATTATTTCCTCGATTAATCGATTTAGTCGAAAGAATGTCTGAAAATAGGGAAAAATGTGCCTCACAAAAAAAGCAAATGCCTTGTTTTGTCCACCCAATAGTCCAAAACCCAAAGATATTCAGTGTACTGTGATATAAAACTGAAATGAATGCAGAATTCAATTGCAGATAAATTGTCTGTTGATAGTCTAATCCAGTGGTTCCCAACCTGGGGGTCCAGACCCCCATCAGGGGTCGCCAAAGCTCCATGGGGGGTTGTGAAGCCCTCTTGATTTTAAGGGTGTAAGAATTTTTATATACATATATATAAAATATAATATATGAATAATATATGAATTCATTTCTGTGAAGAAGACAACAAAATTTAAGGGCTATTTTAGAAGTTTAGAAATATTTTTATTTATGACAAAGTCAGGCTGCTTGGACTATTAAAACGTATGTATTATAGTGAAATTAAAAGGAAATCAGAATATGGACATAGAATTGTGTTCCCAAAAATATCAGGGAAAATCGTCTGATACATTACAATATCCACAGGAAATAGTCTGTTCAGAATTTTATACAAACTGCTAGTTTTACACAAACGTCCTACAGTGCTTTGACACCTTTTTTTATGCAATGAATATAATGAAATATACGTAAAGATATTTAAAAAGAAGTAGGCTGCTTCCCTTAAGAGAAAGGTTGGGAACCACTGGACTGATCAATTGTTTCAGCTCTACCTACAAGCATGACTTTGTGACATCCCAAGTAGTTTGGACCAATGTATGAATGAAGTGCTTATAATCAAAACATTGGCAGTAGAGTGGTAATAACACATTCTATGTAAAAGTAAGGCTTAAAATATGGCTCTATGGGTGGCGATGTGGGCCTGTCAGATCACCACAATGGTCTCTGTAATTGTGCCTGTTACAGGCTCTACCTTAATCTTAATCATTTTAGATTGTTAGTCTTTAAATGACAGAGCAATGTTGTATTTCTTGTTGCGACTGGAATCAACAGACTCAATAGTGACCACCAGATTTTTTTTGCCTGTGGTGTAATGTGCTGAGATAGTGTAGGCACAGTCTCCCTCTTTTAAGAGTTTGGATCAATAACTAGGACCTCTGTTTTGTCCTAGTTTAATTAAGGACATTTTAGGTTATCCATTAATTAATTTATATGAATTAATCTTCAAAGATGCTCAGAAATCACAAAATAACCCTGTTCATTTCAATAAACTATATGCTATTTATCGTCATAGTATTTCACTAAAATGCCACTAGATGGAGCTGTTACTCCAGCTGAAATAAATGGCTTTTTTTGTCAGCCTGGGATCCACATTCATCATTTCCTAACCCGTCCCATATCAGAAGCATATTATATTCTTAAAAGCCACTTAAAGGCCAAAGGCCATCCTTGCTGATAAGTCAGTTTTATGGCTTTAGAATGAGCTGTCATGACCTTCTTTGTGTCCACGAGGTTGTTTTATGATCCATTTACACTGAAGGCTTGTTGGTGAATGCACTGTGTCCAAAGACACGTGTACCAGTAGCTGCTGGCAGACACACTTTCAGGCTGCAACCATGCTGATTTCAACCCAATGCATCGTTTCACGTTATGTCCCTGCTCCCTGCTTTATGTAACAGATACACACACATTCTTGTAAACTTTACTGAAAACAATTATGAACTCAAAAACGTACAGTAACATATATATATGTGTGTGTGTAAGAATGAAAAAAGGAAACGTAGTGTTGGAGTGAAATTATAACACAAATAAACATCACGTGTAAGAATAATGCAGGGAGCTGTTTACATTCAGTAGAAATAAATTAATATGTAGCAATAGATAATGAAGATTTACATTTACTTAGAGTACTTTACTTACTTACTTTAGTAAGAGTTTTTAAAAGAGCTCAGGTCTTTGTTGCATTTTTATTTTTGGTTGAAATGACACATTTTGACCATTGCATGTCACTAACAATATCTAGTTGAAGGGCTCCTTTAAAACACTGGACCTGGTCTGAATCAAACAACCAATCAGGGTAATCGTTCTGATTCACACTCCAATCCAGAAGGCGGAACCTTCTGTAGAAGCCGTTGTGTGTAGAGAGCTGATGTGATTGGCCAGTTATGTGCTAGCTAACCCTGATTGGTTGTTTGATTCAGACCTGGTCCAGTTTTTTTAAAAGACCAAATACAAAGGGGGCGGGTGCTCACAGACACACATTTTTTTTTTTTTAAAGGAGCCCTTCAATTAAATATTGTTAAGGACATGCAATGGTCAAAATTAGTTATTTCAACCAACCGTTGCAACCATGGGCCACCACTTTTTTTTTCACTATTGCATGGTGCTAAAGCAGCTATTAATGGTATTTATATAATAACAATGTATCAAATACGTGGGAAAGAGGTCGTTCGTAGTGATGAACCTACAGAGAATTATCGCCTGAATGTGCGGCTCCCCTCGGCTTTGCGGAGCTTTATAGTGAGTTTCAGCTCGTTGTGTAGCTGTCCAGTCTTTTTTCAGAGAAAAAGCTCGAAGAACCCACAAGTTCTAAGCCCTATAAGTCGATGATTTGACTCATCAGTCTAGAAGACCCACATGAAACTACTTTCATCTTGTTAATATGTATCTATTCTCCACGCCTAGTCTCCAAGTGAAGTCACCAAAAACAAATCTCATTTGGGGAATATGTGTCCCTACAATGATATCTCTAATTTTCTTTTTACGGACATCTAAATCACCTTGACTACATTGCTTTTCCAATCTGGTGTATTGTGTCGTATCATCAAAATGTAAAGAAAAGTAATAGTCCATCTTCATTTTAAAGTTGTCAAACTATAATGATAATAATAATAATATTGTTTTCAAACTACTTTTTGAATGAACACGGTCTTGTGTTTAACTAATATCTCAGTAGGTCCATATTTAATATCTTTTCAGAGGAAAATTGTGGTTATAGGTCCATGCTAATGGTGCCTGCTTATACACGGAACCTCAGTCTAACACACACACACACACAAACACACACACACTCTCTCACACACACACACACACACACACACACACACACACACACACACTCAGTTACATATATACACATGGCCATCTGTGCCAAACCAGGATATGACAGAGGTGTGTGTGTGTGTGTGTGTGTGTGTGTGTGTGACCAGTAGTGATTCATAGCGGGGTTCTTTACAATAATCAGAATCAGAATCAGAAACTGTTTATTGCCAAGTAACATACATTACAAGGAAACAACTGGCCACCTAGACCTGCCCACTAGCACTGTAATGTTGTTTCTCTGTATTTTTGCAGTGCTGTTGTTCGGTACACACAAGGGGTGTCATGATGCCGATTTTAAATCGAAAATTGATCGAAATTAGCTTTCGATTTCGACCTTCGAAATTGACTGGTTGCACACAGCGCGTTTAATCAAAACAATGTTGTAAATTGCTCTTCCACTGATGGTTGCTGTGCTGTGCTATGTCCCTGTGATTGTACCTTATGTCATGTCGATTAATCTGCAGATTATTTTCACGATTAATCGATGAATCCTTTAGTCTATAAAATGTCAAAAAATTGGGGAAAAATGCTCATTACCATTTCCCAGAGCCCAAAGTGACGCCTTGAAATAGCTTCTTTTGTCCAACCAACAGTCCAAAACCCCAAAGGCTCTTCATGTACTGTCATAAATGACAAAGAAAAGCTGCAAATCCTGGAACCAGCAAAAGTGACTGAAACGATTTATTGATTATTGAAAGTATCGATCTTTTGATCAAGTAATAGTTGCAAATCTAGATTACATGTGACAAATGAATTTGATTGATTGACATTGACATACACAGAGAAACACAACCTGCACACTTATTTACACAGTTGAATCTACAGCACTCCTTGAAGCCCTTCCTGCCTTACCGCCCTTTTGCCTTTTGCCCCCCCCCCCCCCCCCGTTTCCTCACCTCATTTGTCTCTCTCAGGTCTATTTATGATGACCAGCCCAACGCCCACAAGCGTTTCATGGAAAAGCTGGATGCCAGGATAAGGAACCATGACCGCGAGATTGAGAAGATGTGCAATTTCCACCACCAAGGCTTTGTGGACGCCATAACGGAGCTCCTCAAAGTCCGTGCTGATGCGGAGAAACTGATGGTAAGAGAAATTTACTGGAAAGAGGCCAGGCCCAGAAGATAGCCACCCACATTGCCAGCCAAATCTCAAAATATAGTGGCTGCGTGAACTCCAAGCAACTACCAACTAGAATGCTAGGAGCATTCTGCCGCTGCAATGCTAGATGCATGTATATGCTTTAATGGGGCTATTTTCCCACAGTAACTGTAACCGTGTTACTTTCATTCGCCTTGGGAAAGAGGGTCATAGTGATAGTCACTTTTGCAGATTTGCTAGTGTCAGTTTTTGGATGCGAAAAAAAAGAATTGCTTATCAAAATCTTACGGTCACACCTGGTGGGGTGGGATATAACATAGTAAGGACCTTTATCGCTCATACTAGTCATAGGGATGGGTATCGTTACTCTTACCGATACTGCTTATCAATCGTCGTAGTAACGTCGGAGCTTATCAATAATACAGTCTTTCATAATTAAGCCCTGGGGCCCGTTTAATACCGGGTTTCGGTACCCATCCGTAGTCATCCAGAGCGGAGGAAATCCAGAAGTACTAAATGAAACAGGACATTTTTACCGTTTTCAAGAATTTGTATCAAATCGAGTTGCCCTTGAGCTGGCACTTCTAGATTGGACTAAGCAGGGCTTTTCTCCGTAATGGGACAAGGTAGCTAATGAGAACAGATGCTGTCCCATAATGGAAAGGTCATAGGTTACACTCCCCGGTGCAGCATGTTGTTTTAGATAGAGAACAGTCTAGGTTACCTTTACCAGAAATGTCACTTGTCTGTCTTGCTGTGGTGCTGCGCCCGAGCTGAATGGAAAAAAGAGGCGGTGATTATGTATGTCGATCCCCCCTCGTTTGGAAGCTTCTCTGTTGAAAGGATTGTCATCAAAAAGCCGACTGGTCAATTGGGTCATGGCTCTCAGCCGTGTGACAAGAGCCGAGAGTTCAAAAATCCCCATCCAGAATCGAGAAGTTTGTCACTGAATCTGTGAGAAAGAGCCTGTCACAAGCCATTAAACCCCATGAAAGGCCCAGTGCGCCGACGATGGGTTCAGGTCCCCGCTGCCTGGTTAATCTGAATTTGCCTGCCTTTGTCCCTGCCCCCTCATGGACAATGAGCTGATTACAAGGCTGAGCAGCTGCAGCGAGGGAGGTAGAGAGGGAAAAGAGAGGGCACGGAGAGACATGTGACCAGCAATGTGCTTCGTCCGTCTCTAGCTGATGTTACTCAAACAAGAGGCAACATGGCATCGACACACTTTGATGCCAAGTATTGATCTTAAAAATGATTCATATTGCGAATACAAAGTTCCCTGAAGGGGCTGCATAACTTTTTTGTACAAGTTGCATTGTTCAAAATACCTGTAATAGTACAGCAGTCCACACAAGTTTTCCATTTAGTTAAGTTGGACTATGTAGGCTGTATTACAAACTCTTCCCTTAAATGGTCTTGACATATATAGCGTTTTTCAACCTTCACGGTTCCCAAAGCGCTTTACAGTTCAGGTCTCGTTCACCCATTCACACACTGACAGCGACCGAGCTGCCATGCAAAGGTGCTGGTGGTGCTGATGAACAGACTGAAAACTTTATCTTATTAGATCAAATGGATGTAGACAACATTTTCCTTCGGGGCACATCATTTGCGGTTGAAAAAAAAAAGGTAATACATTGCAGTGCAAACAGTGTGACTCACTTATGTGTTTTTTTTTTTAATAGCGTGTGCACAACAGTGAAGCTCTGCGGCACAAAGGCAGAAGATACATGGCATTTGTTGACAATAAACAAAGATTTGTAGAAACAATGGGTCGAGGAAAGGAAGAATAAAAGGCCGCACGGCTAACTGATGTCTGTGTTTGATTTGAAAGGGTCAAGTGACGGACACTAATCGCAGACTACAAGAGGCTGGCAGGGAGGTAAGTGAATGAATGAATGTGCTTTTTACTGTGCTGTCAGGACATATATGCGTGCTCATTAACCGCAAAGACGGCTCTGCATCAGGCATGGCCGTCCTTTAACCCAGCGGTGGCCTCTTTCTCATTGTCTCCTTTTTCCGTTTTTTTTGTTTTTTTTGCATCCTTTCCCTCAGGTGACAGCTCAGACAGAGGAGGTGATTCGCTGTCGGATCCAGCAGAGGAACATGGCCACCACTGTGGAGAAGCTCCAGCTCTGCATACCAGGTACCACCACTGCTGCTTGCGTGTCACTGTGACGGTCACTTTAATTTCAGTGTCAATTAGATGTTAGTGTTAAGTCACCTGAGTCACCTCAGGGTGCCACTGGAGTCCCTATACATGTACTTGTGCCTACAATATGACCGGAGGACATCTTGGGCGTGTTGAGTGAGAAGAAGACTTAACCTAACTATGTGAGCAATTAGGTGGTGGCCATGATAAGCGCTTATGTAATTCTTTAAATGTTTCCTATCCCCCCGTAGCTTAGGCAGTGCAGAGGTATTATTAGGAGACTCGGAAGTCAAATACAGACATTTTGGATTTGATATTGTTTGGGTAAAGGAGCATTTGGTGCTTTGGCCTCGTTTTCTAAAAAAAAACATTTTTTTAGTCCAGTGTGTTTTATTCTATATACCTATGCATCTTTGTATGCGCGGTAAATTTGTTTGGGGTTTTTTTTGGTGCAAAAGTGAGTGAAATGCTTGAACCAACAAACTCCCTCTTCTCTTCCTTTTGCAGTGCTCGAAATGTACAGCAAACTAAAGGAGCAGCTGGACTCCAAAAGGTATCCAACTCGCAAAGCATTTCATCGCAATGTGACTTGTATAACTGTGATATTAAAAACAACAACTTTATTTTGTTGAATTTTGAAATTCAAATGTCCCCTAGGTTCTTAAAGAGTAACTTCACCCACGTCTAATCATCTAGTTTTCAGTTCCAAAATCTAGTGTGGACCCACTCTACTAACTTAACAGCAGCTGAAAGTCTTGTTTTTGCTGACTTCTAGTGGCATCACTGTTGGCTGTTTTTTATACGAACAATGAAAATTAACAATGAAAACAACACTGACAGTGACATAAATATACGCACACAGCCTCATAAGTATACATAACATACAAGTATACATTATTTTTCTCTTATATTTTTCTCCCAGAAATATATTCAGAAAACGCAAAAATATTATCAAAAAAAGGAGTTCAGTCAAAGCCCTAATCAAATCTATCATCAGTGATGCCAGCTGTTATCAGAGGCGGAAGTATGAACCACAGTAGGCGACAAAAGTCTGTCTATCTGAGAGGGATCCCTCCTCTGTTTCTCTTCCGGAGCTTTCTAACATTGTTTCCCCGTTAAAGGGGGAGTTTTTCTTTCTCTGAATCAAGGGTCTAAGGACAGAGGGTGTTGTATACGGTACAGATTGCAAAGCCCCCTCGCGGCAAACTTGTGATTTGTGATATTGGGCTATGTAAATGAAATGGATTCGACTGGACAGCTTTGCAACCTGGTATTAAGTTACTTTTGAGTAAGTGGTAGTGTTACAAAAACAATGGACAAAACTGTATATATTTTTCTGTTGTCCTTGTATAGAGGTGTTTTTTTTTCAATCAAACATCATCCAGTATTCACAATGCAGGTTTCCCACTAACGTTTCAGCTCATCCGCTGCTGTTGGGGGTTTGATTGGACTTCATTTTTACCCGTGAACTTCATGTTTTGCCGTGTTTACATGCCCGTCTGTATAACAAGTCTAACGAGGGGAGGGGAGTTCACTTTAAACAGGACAATAATGACCCTTTCTTGTTCATTACTGTGTACCAAAGGAAGAGGCCATTCACTGGCAGGACAATTGACCCTCAGTGTGCCCTTGTTCACAACAAGGCCCCCGCACTGCAGCTCTGCCACGGCTCACAGCCAATCCAAGGCAATTAGACCATGCTGGCCATCTTGTGGGATTTGTGTGTGTGTGTGTGGAGTGTACTTGAAGCACTAATTACATAGCCTATACACTTACTATGAATTGGAATGAGTTTGTATGCCGCAAATGCACATTGTTATCTGTACTGCTGTATGTACAGAACTGTACTATGCCCTGCCACTTGCAGCCTTTGTGTCCTCCGTCCTGGTGCTGTGCACCCTGACAAACCTTTTCACTGTACAGTTTATGAGTCTGTCTTCTGTTCATGTGTATACAACACATTTTACACTCACTGACCGACCAATTAGATCCCTCCACAGCCTGCCTATCAGCCTAATGATGGGAGCTCAGCACACTGACCCAAGGCTGAACCCTTGCGATTGTGATATGAAAAGACCACAATATCTTTATACCACAAGTGGCTGAAGAGGCATCGAGAAGAAAAGATCCGACCGCATGCAATGCATTAGACACACATGTAGCATTTTGATTCCCCCGTTAGGCCTTACAATGTAAAGCAGTTGGCCCATCAGTAGGGGATCTAAAGGATACAGCACTATCCCACCATATTTCAGTACACTGGTCACAATTTCAATACATTAGTCTTTAGGGACTCTCTTGTTCTCTGGAAGCACTACTGCACACTACCTTTCATATGTAACCAGGCAGCACTTTTCCTTAAAGGATAGGTTCATAATGTTTGTCTGTATTTGTCTAATTGTTCCTTCTGTTCATACTCTGTATGTACTTGGGAAGATACTCACTTCATTTGATCAACTCGAGACGAATTAGCTTCAGATAAGCGGGATATATTTTTGCACAGAACGAGGACTTACATTGGAAGCGCATTAGGAAGGGATCTCCTAATGTCCAGTACGTATGTTCATATGGGCACCTGATTATTGTGTCAAGACAGACTTGAAAACTCGTGAACCTATCCTTTACTGGTTGTGACTAAAGGTCACGATGGGGTTAGATCCTAACTAAAGCTGTACCGTGTCTCTGCAGATACTACGCTGCGTTGAAAACCATGGAGCAGCTGGAGAAGGTCTACATCCCCAGGTAGGATTATACCATCGAGGTTCTTGAAGGAACACTCAAGATGATGAGTAACTATACGAAATCCAGACTGGTTTTCTATTCATTTTTACACGTTGGTCCTAAATGTAGCCACATTTAAATTGGACAAGGAAAACAAGACAGAAAGCAGCACCATAAGTTTACTTGTGTTGCTTGTGTTGCTTGTGTTGGTAGTTGGTGATCAATGTGACACAGTTTTGCTAAATGTAAATTATGGCCTCATGCTACACTACTAGCCTAGCATAACCAAAAATGTCCAACCACAAACATTTTTGAATGTATTTCTGATTGATCCATCAAATCAAACCACCTTTCTCTTCATAATATTGGCTTACACTTAAAGCTGCATTAATTCATTTTTTTTGGCCACTGTAGTGGTAAAAGAGCAAGTTGTAAACAAGTTAATAAAACCAAAACAATGAGCTAAAAGGGGCAACAAAAAAAACCCTGTTCACTTCAGAGTTAGCGGCCTTGTCATGTAGTTGTCCATTGTCAGATTATTTGGAAACATTGATTAGTGCAGCTTTAACACTGATTCCTTTTTGTCTACTCTCTTGCCCCAGCAAGCTGTTTCAACAGGAATTACATCTCATTAAGGGAGGGTCAGATATGGGTCTATAGTTGGCTAAAACCTCTGGATCAAGGGTGGGCTTTTTTAAGAAGAGGTTTAATTACAGCTGCTTTAAAGGACTGCGGTGCATAGCCTGTCAATAAAGACAGGTTGGTCATGTCTAGAAAAGACGTGTTAACTAAAGTTAAAACTACCTTAAGCCTCTCTCTGTCTCTCCGACCCGACCGGTCAAAGCAGATGACCGCCCACCTAGAGTCCTGGTTCTGCTCGAGGTTTATTGTCTCTTAAAAGGAAGTTTTATAATATAAAGCGTCGGTCTAGACCTGCTCTATTTGTAAAGTGTCATGAGATGATGTTTGTTGTGATTTGGCGCTATATAAATAAAAATGAATTGAATTTAAATGAATTACTCTCATTAATTATTGACATTCAACCAATCAATTCGGTCAATATTTTGCACATTCCTGCACAAACTGTACAGCTCTTTCATTTAAACCCCCCCCCCCCCCAGACTTTTCTGTTTATTGTCATGCACCAGAATACCAAAGCAAATTCCTTGTATGTGAAAACTTACTTGGCAATAAACCCGATTCTGAATCTGATTAAGGAAGCAACGATGCCATTTGACGGCAATCGTTTTCAGTCTCAGAGCATTCTTGTTCAAACCGTTACATCTAGAAAAAAATAACATATATCTGGAAGTGTTACCTGGCAGTAATGTTGTCTGGGTGTTAGTAGCACAGCACTGATAGGTAGACAGTCTCATTATTGGATTTGGTTAATTTACCAGCTGTTGTGTTGCATTCTTGTTCATATAGAATTAGATAATGCTGCTGAGATTGGATGTTGGCTGTGTCCCCCATAGGGTCAGCCAGTACAGGTTCTGTCAGATCATGGCTGAAAACCTTCCCAGACTGAGAGAGGAGATCAAGGAGATCTCCATGTCAGACCTCAAGGACTTCCTGGAAAGCATCAGAAAACACTCTGACAAGGTTGGAGAGACCGCCATGAGACAGGTATGAGTGTTTGTGTGTTTTTAACAATTTCCCCCAATAGCTGTGAGAAGGTATTTATCAGCTCCTTGGTCTGTGTGTGTGTGTGTGTGTGTGTTGTGTGTCCCTCCAGGCACAGCAGCACAGGACCTTTAACAGTGCAGTAGCCAAGCAGGCCAGTGTGGGCCACTACACCAAGCCTGTGTACTCCCTCAATGGACGAACACACACTCACACTCACAACGGCCTGATGATAGACGACGACACAGGAGATGAGGAGGATGCAGATGAAGAGGTGAGGAAACATTGTTTGGAGTGTTTGGTTCTGTCTTATGTGATGGCTGTGAATGTCACGGCTCTCTCAGTACTGAGTCTATATACAGATGGATGACAAATGAAAGGAAAAAAACTAAATGTGACTTCGTAAGGTGTTGGGCTATTACGAGCTGCCAGAACACCTTCAATCCACCTTGACATAAATTCTCCATGTCTCTAGAAGTCTACTGGAGGGATGAAACAGCATTCTTTCAAAAAGAAGAGTGTTGTCTGACAGTGGAAATGTGTCCACTGGTAGAGATTTGACAATACAGTTTCTACCGCGGGAGCCATCCCTTAGTGTCTCCGCTATATATTCTGGGCAGGCTATGTAGCAAATCCAGCTGCCTGGGCTGCAGGGCTACAGAACGTGGTATCTCATGTGACGCGAGAGCAACAGTTGGTGGCGGTAATGTGCCTCCGAAGCTGGTTTGCCGACCGCCGCAGAAGAAGAAGAAGAGAGTGAAAAGTAAACATGGAAGAGGAGAGTGAAATTGTAAATACAGAGCATCAAGTACAGTATGGTTATTTAAAGCCATTTCTTAATAGAATTTAATGAAGAATGACTATATCGTGATATAAAATTAGTGATAGAAGACCCACTCACCCATAATTCACATCATTTTCAACCTCATCAAACCATTCATGCCCTGTATAGAATCATCTGCATTCATCATGTGGCTCCACTCATTTAGAGTTTTTTTTCTTCCATTCATTTGTCACCTATCTGTATATGAGTATTGTTGCATAATCAAGAGCTCCCTGTAACATAGTTAGTTTTCTACTTGTGCTCATTGGTTGGTGTGTTCAGCACTGCTGAATGAGTGCAGAGAGAATGTTAAAGAAATACTTGACGGTAATCATGTTTTCCTCATCTGTGTCCGACAGGTTCTTACAGCTCAGGACCTGGTGGACTTCTCACCTGTCTACAGGTGTTTGCACATTTACAGCGTGCTGGTAGGTGTCTCACACACACACACACACACACACACACACACACACACACACACCCACACACACATACATACTACTCATCCACAAACGGGATCATGGCTACGATGTGGTGTGGCAGCATTATCATTCAAGTCTTTGACATGATGAATAAATGACCTCTTTCACACAGAAACATGAGAGCGACCTTTTCAGATTTAGCCTCTATGGAGATTAATTTTGAAAAGCTACATTATTGAATTTTCACACGTACATGTTTTTAGAAAGAGTGTTTCTCTTTTACTTTTTCTACACCAATTTTCAAACGTACCCAGTTTGCTCAAGGATCCCCGTAGGTCTATGCCACTGCAACATTTTTTGGAATATATTATTATGTATATTATAAATATAAAGATCATCTGGCTTGTGACAGCAAAAAGAGTCTGGATTTAACTACTTGCCAGTAACTTTTGGAGAGGCTATTGAAGTCTGTTTGTATTTCTCTGTCTGCAGGGTGACAGAGAAACATTTGAGAACTACTACAGGAAACAGAGGAAGAAACAGGCCCGGCTAGTACTGCAGCCCCAGGCTAACATGGTGAGCAACACAGGAACAGGCCCCGATGGCCTTACAGCCGGTGGCTAACATAGAAGCAGCATCATGAAACGCACGTGATGCATATTTACGAAATGCAAAGATTTGCACCATAAAAGTTAAAGCACTGACTTCCAATTTTGACTTGAAGCCACTATGCGTGTTGTTTGAACATTTCTGTCTTGGTTGCCCACAGCAACCATGGCAAGCAGCAATGTATGCCTCTACCCGCATGCACTTCATCGGCAGGGATTCTACCAGGATAGACTACAATAACTTGCTATGCTGTCAGAATAGGTTGAAAGATTATATAGTCAAATAGAATTTCTAACACATAGTGGCTTTAAGTAAAAGTATAAAGGGGGTAAAATATAATCAAGTATCAACATTTAAACCCTTTTAGATCACATCCCCGGTCATATTGTGCACCTATCTAACAATATATGCCAAAAGAATGGCAAAAAATTTATTTCTTTGTATTCGTATATCAAAATCCAATCGTGTTTTCTTCCTGTAAAACAAAATATGACGTGCGCTTACAAAGTCTTCAACTTTTTAACATTCATTAGTTAGCTAGCGAGCAACAGCATGGTCGGTTATGACACGCCCACTTTTCAACATTCAAATCGCGATACGGATGTTAGACACAAAATGCCGTTTCATCTCGACTTTAAAGCACTTTGAGAGTCCGCTAAAAAGTACATTGTATATATGGACATTGTTCAAATTCAAAAGGTAATTCTGGTTCTTTTTTTGTATTAACTTGTTGCTGTTTGGCAACCAGCCGTCAAATTTGTTAGAAACCTGTCTCACTGAACACAATCCTTGTTCACAAATGCAATACCACACAATGGTAACATATATATTTTGTGCATTCATGTACTGTGTGTAAACATGGCTTTTTGTGTGTGTCCAGCATGAAACAGTGGAAGGCTATAGGAGATACTTCAATCAGATTGTAGGGTAAGATGTTCCTCCCACTTTCACTTCATTGTCACAGTACAGACTTTTATCTTTAACGTTACATTCTGCTGACCTTAAAAACTCTGTTTATTGTGTGTCAGTTCTGTTCAGTGTGAACGTGGATAAAAGTATTCAGATGTGTGTGTTTTCTGTGTGTGTGTGTGTGTCGTCAGGTTCTTTGTTGTGGAGGACCATATCCTCCACGCCACGCAGGGGCTGGTGACCAGAGCTTTCACTGATGAACTGTGGAACATGGCCCTGTCCAAGATCATCGCTGTGCTCCGCACACACTCTGTAGGCTCTCTCACACACACACACACACACGCACACACATATGCACATGCATGAGCACACACACACAGCCAGCAGGGAGTGGACTGTGAATGAGAAGGAAACTGTTGAGAGTTAATAGAAATAATAGAGCCTGCTGTGGATCTATTTATCCTGGAAGAACCTTCATTCACTGGCTGATACACACACACACACACACACACACACACACACACACACACACACACACACACACACACAACACTGTGGAGGTCAGTGCCCCCACAACACACTAATGATGTCAGTCTCAAGAGAAGAGGTCAAAACACACATACGCATGCAGCCAAAGAGGGGGTCATTGGGGCCTTAATGAGAGACAGATTGCAACAATAACAGCAGATTAAGAAGGCATATTCCTGACCGCTGGGGTCCAGTCATTTGTAAATGACCCAGAGGATTATGCTAACAGGCAAGAGAATGGGTCGCACAGTGTGGGGTGAGAAGACTAACAAAGGCCCTGGTCCCCCCCCCCCCACCTCCCCCCTAGCTTCCAGCCCCTCTGCTGGGCCATGACACAGGCAGATCCACACTGCCAGGGTCCTGCCCTTACAACCTCTGCATGGTCAGCCCACAGGGAGAAAGTCTCTTTAAAACGTGCCCATGAGCCAGTCCACAATTTTATGGCAAATGATAAAAGGTCATCATTCATACTGTTAGTTCTCACAATATTTTAATAAACAAATCCCTCACAACACCACTGTTACCAGTTCTGTTCATTATCATTAATAACATCAATAAGAATTAAAAGAACAGACTTGTAATAGTACACACTGCATGAAAAAAGCATCATGTCATATTCACATATAGCATGGATCAGAACAGGGTAAATACAGACTAATTAAACTGTCTGAACTGGTGAGGCACATTTCTGCCACTGCTGTGATTTGCTGCTGTTTAGTCTCCAGCTCATTGTTGCTGTGTGTGTGTCTGAGTAAACAAAGAGGCAGGCGGCCGCTGCTACACGTCAAATCTCAGGCTGTGTTCATTTACTCTGTTTGATTTACACACTGCTGTGTTTGGCAGGACCCTTGTGTCGGTGTTAAGGGACTCGACTGTACTGCTTTCAGGGTCATAAATCACTCTGCGCTCCAGAAAATGGAGGGACTTTGTTGGTGTTGATTGACCCTTGGCTAAGCCCCTCCCTCCTTGCTACTGTGTCAGTGAAGCTGTGTCTGAAATCACAACTTTGCCGACTCGTTCACCTGCGCTGCCTTTCTGGTGTACATGAACTTTTTTGAGACCAAGTGCTCTGCACAGATAGCTGATAGGCTAATGTGCAACTTCCCAAGTAACAGCCAGGGGGTATTATTGAACATTTACTAATTGGTATAAACAAACGAAAAATATTCCCAGTGTGAACCAATTTATTTTCAATGTGAATCAGAAAATGGTCGGCCGGCCACCCGGCAACCTATCGCGGGCCAGTGAACTGAATAAGCATCGTTCATCGCTTACAGGCGTAGGATTGCACAGCTGTATTTTTCACACGTGATGCTGGATTGTTAGCAGCAAGCGCCACCTTTTTCTCTTTTTGTAACAACATGGTTAGCTAATGACGTGCAAATTCTTGGCCATGAAAGCAACTCTAGGTTACTACTGTAGATAGTAAACTAGTTAGCCAGGCATGCTAAAGTTGTTCTGTATTCTTGGTTTTGGTAAGGTGATATAAAAAGACAACACTCCCCAAACTCTTGTTGCTCGGGGGAGGGGGTCCAACAAACGATCATTTGTTATTTAAATTGGTCACTTGGACCCTTCCGTCAAATGAAAAGTTGTTTTGTGTGTCATTTTACTTTGTGAATTAAACAACTAGAGATGCTAATTTTGATTTTTTTTTTCTCTCACCAATAGCCAACCCTCGTTAACCGATCATTAACTGTTAACCGACAAGATTAAAATGCACTATTCAAAGTAGATGACCCATTCAAATTAGGAAGGAAATTACCAATAGGCCTATTACATGTGCAATAGCAGCACAAACAGCAACAGAACATGAGCATTTACACATCATAGGCTAACACATATTAGGCCGCTGTATAGAACATTTAGTAGGCGCAACAGCCTCGATCTCCCGTGTAGAAAAATATTTTATAACTTATTAAAATAGATAGCCGAATAAACAGGAGCCAGACTTTTGTAATAGGCTAATTGATTATCGAAAGCAGCCGACAGGTTAACAAAACAGAAACGTAGTGGCATTTTTCAGATCTCAGATAGTCCTAAAATAAAAGAAACAGGCCCAGGCCTACCTCAGTCCTGACTCACGGACAACTTGTCTGCTGGTTTGTATTCAGAAATAGCAACGTGTGACATGCCGTGGGGTTAGTCTGGCGAGCGGTCTGTTGACTATTAGACCCGCGGCGGAGAATACCCGCTCAGATGGTACCGATGTCCGGGGAACGCAGAGATAGCGCCTCGCTAGAGAGGCCAGCCTGTGGAGGAACATCTGAATACTTTTCCACTAGTCAAGAGGATCCAATGAAGGGGGACTGTCTCTCATATAGGTGTCCATGCCCCCCCCCGTAGTCGTCTCCCAGGAGCAACATCGCGGCTATTAACTTTGAACTGTTTAACTGTTTAATAGCATTAATCGGTCAAAATTCGTATTATCAGTCAACGGTTGAATGGTTAATTAATAACATCCCTATAAACAACACAGTACTTTACAAACATCATTAACATTTCTTTTAATTATGACTAAATTATTATTGTTGCTGCTGTTGCCGTAGATTTTTGTCCCCACATGCAACTTTTGATTGTTGTTTTGATAATGACTATGCTTTTCGTCCCCAGTCATACTGTGATGACCCAGACCTGGTCCTGGAGCTAAAGAATCTCATAGTCATCTTCGCTGACACACTGCAGGTTGGTTCAGCTCCATTTGAGCTACTTGAAGTGCGAAGAACAACTGACATCAACGCACCTGATTTTCTGTACGTGTGACGTCTTTGTATGTGTGTACAGGGTTATGGTTTCCCAGTGAACCGGCTCTTTGACCTGCTGTTTGAGGTCAGAGACCAGTACAATGAAACTCTGCTGAAGAAATGGGCACTGGTTTTCAGGTGGGCTTTGCTGATGTGTGACTGCATGCCACTAACAATATCTGATAGGAGGGCTCCTTTAAAAAAAAAATGTGCGTCTGTGAGCACTCGCCCCCTTTGTATTTAGTCTTTTAAAAACTGGACCAGTCCTGAATCAAACAACCAATCAGGATAATCGGGGGCTGTGTTTTAGTTCCTCTCTTCGTTCCGATTCACACTCCAATCCAGACAGTGGAACCCTCTGTAGAAGCCCTTGCTTGTACAGAGTCGATGTGATCGGCCAGTTACGTTCTAGCTAACCCTGATTGGTTGTTTGATTCAGACCTGGTCCAGTTTTTATTTATTTATTTTTACTAAATACAAAGGGGCGGGTGGTCACAGATAGAAGGAGCCCTTTAATCAAAACACATTATTTATATTATATATGATTATAATTCAATAATATTGCCTACTGTAGCTTTAATGTTACGAGATTGTTTCTCCACCTCATTAGCCATCATCACATGCTGAGATCATTCTTTAACAGCAAAACCAGCTGAATAAAAGGGAATGAAAGTAACAGTAAAGAGTCTTCTTTTCATGCATAAGCTAAATGTCATCATTGAGACAAGAGCCTGTCTCCATGACGATTGGGACCTTTTATTTGGTGCGTGCGTGTTGTCATCTTTGGATGAGCGAACTGTCTCAAAGCTGTGTGCACACTTGTGGTTTCCCACAGGGAGATCTTTGAGTTGGACAACTACAGTCCCATCCCAGTGGAGACAGAGGAGGAGTATAAACTGGTAGTCAGCCGCTTTCCCTTCCACGATGCTGAGATAGAGAAGGTAACGAGTTCAAGTACCATAGACCTGCAAACCCATACATCCATAGCAAGGCTTCTAGTTTGGATTACTTAAACGTGTATGCACATAGACGCATAAAAGAGACCACACCCCATGTTTAATTTCTGTTAAACGCGCTACCACATTGGGTGAAAGGGTTTCATGTGAACATGAAAAACATGTCTCTGCAATAAGTCTTGAAATGATTAACCTGGGTGTACATTAGATAATGAGTCAGTCATTCAATACTGTTGTTTTCTGTCTTTTGTCTATGTGTGTTTGTGTTTGTGTGTGTAAGCAGCAGGACTTCCCGAAGAAGCTGCCAATGTCCCAGTCTGTCCCTCAGATCTACACACAAGTCAAAGAGTTCATTTACGCCAGCCTCAAGTTCTCAGAGTCACTACACCGCAGGTTTCTCTCGCTCATAACTGTTTCCAGTGATGTCGAAGTGGACACTAGAGCACTTCTGCAATCCTAGTCTCTTTTGTTGTCCAACTGTAGAAAATCTGGACTCGTTAAACATAAACTTTGTTTGTGTATCCAGTTCAACAGAGATCGACGACATGTTGCGAAAATCAACCAACCTGCTGCTGACAAGAACACTCAGCAGCTGTCTGCAAAACCTCATCAAGAAACCTCACATAGGGCTGACTGAGGTAGACACAACACTGCTTTTACTAGTCACACACACACACACACACACACACCATCTAAATCAAGAATTAAGTCTAAAAATGTAACCGTCTCTCTGTAGCTGGTGCAGATCATCATTAACACCACCCACCTGGAGCAGGCCTGCAGGTATCTGGAGGAGTTTATAACAAACATCACCAACGTCTCCCCCGAAACAGTACACACCACAAGACTCTACGGCTTGTCCACCTTCAAGGTAAAATGTGAATGTAATGTGGGTTGTTCTTTGTCTTTATTTTGTCTTTGTGTTAATTATACCGTTTGTTGGTGAAATGATTTGTCTTGTTGCTGCTTTTCATTATTATCACACAAGCTGGGCCAAAGGGTGCTACATTGCACACTTTTCCCCTTTGTCCTTGGTGCCAGAAGACAGTTCCAGGACCGTGGCGACTCTGCTTAGGCCGTGTATTTAGTCCTATCATGTCTTGTCAAAAGGGGCTCATAAAATGCGTTTTGCAGGATGCTCGTCACGCTGCAGAGGGAGAGATTTATACCAAACTCAACCAGAAGATCGACGAGTTTATCCAGCTAGCTGACTATGAATGGGGCATGGCTGAGTCGGACGGCCGCGCCTCTGGATACCTCATGGACCTGATCAACTTCCTGCGTTCCACTTTCCAGGTCTTCACACACCTCCCGGTGAGTGTGATGCGCCCGCTAACCTCTGACCCGTTGAACCCGCAGCCTTTCTCTTGGAACTGTGGACCATTGTCCTGGTTGGTTTTGTGACTCATGTTTTAGCTGCTTTCGAATGGTGTGTGGCAGTATTGATTGTGCTGGTGTTTTTGTTGATAATAGGGATGTGATCATTCTTTTTTTCTTTCTTTTTTATTTTTTTACAGTTTTCTAACCATTTTCCCTAAACCCCCAACTGTTTTCTGCTGTTTTGATCTATGTTCATCACATCCCTATTAAAACGCGTGTACCTGTCTGAAAGTGAATTGTTTTACATTGTGAATTTAAAGTTGAACTCTTATGTTGCACTGGTGATCTGTCCATATGCATGGTAACTATGCTGTTACTGACTCGTAGGCTGCTTTTGCACATGCTGACATTATCTTCAACAAAACCCATTTGGTGATATCACAGTGTGAAGGACTTCTGTGTTTTGGCCCAGATAGCTGACAGCCTACAGCCTGTTCAGTTCCACTCTCAGTGGGCCATTTGCCTGCTCTTCTCTCCAACATCTGTTCGTCATGTCTTGAATGAGTTCCAGCTTATTTATTTATTTATTTTTTCCTTTTCAAGAATGTCTCCTGTCTTCCCATCCACACCCCCTGTGATAAGCAGCGCTGTGACTAATTTGTTTTACTAGCAGTTTTATTCCTTGATTAATTTGACTATGACAAGCATGCAAGATATCTCTAGTTGAATTTACCTCCTCCTGTCCATTTATTGTTGCCACATTTCTTTTCCTGTCCTTTCCCTCTTTCCCTCCCCCTCTTCCATTTTTGGTTGGTTTGGGGGTGTCCCTGCTCAGAATAACAACAATGACCATGCGTCGATGTCGGTGAGTATTCCTGCCTGGCTGTTCCAACGCTATGCTGCCACTCTGAAAGGCAGAGGGGAGATGAAAAGCATGCTTATGTTTGACTGTGGAAGCTCCACTACTCCACTCCTGTTGTAACCCTTAGTGAGGACATTGAAGGACGGTGTTTTACATTTACATTTTAGCAATAGAGTGCTGCAGGAATGAGTCGTAAAACCTGGAAATTAGTTGGCATTTTTACACGGTTTCCTCATCTCAAGTCGATGGGTTTTTTTGAATGGGTTTTTGGTTAGATGCCTGAAATAAAGTCTGTGGTTAACACAAACATAAAATATGTCAGTAGATACCCCCACTCGTGAATTTTGAAGCTTTTACGTGTCTTAAAAAAACTTGTTGCTAAATGAGACTACAGAGGTTGTCGCGGACATTAACGTCTTATATAGATATATATCTATATCTATATTTTCTTAAAAGTGAAGCTTAGTGTTGGTGACGTTGAAGTAATGCGACCGTGGTGTAGTTGGTTTATAGCCTAACGTTAGCTTTTTACTTCTGCTGATTCCATTTACGCTTCAAAAATCCCAAAAGTGGTGTTCATTAGTGAAGATTATCTCGCTGAACAAAACGTGCAAGTATCCTAAACTTTTGTTTGCCACAGCACTTATTTTCTGTTATAATCCAAAATCCCATATAACAATCCCATTGGCTTTTTGTCGAGGGATCCAGGGCGATGCTAACTTCAGGGTTTACCTACAAAAATACGTCCTCCCTGCAGCACTCTGTAAGTACTCATCCAGGGGGACGTTGAGTGATAGAGGACCAAGCAGTAACCACCACAGCTGAAAGCTAAAGCCAGAAGGGACGGTCCGATCCTCTCCAGATTTCACATGTTTGACAAGAGTCCCGGCCTGAAGACATCTACAGGCCAATGTTGTATCATAGCCACAGCGCCACGTACTGGCAACAGGAAGTTACAGACCCTATGCTTTTACAAACTACTCCTAGCAGCTTAACCAGATCCACCTCAAATGTCGTCTCATCTATAACATTTCAGTAGCTAATAGTACCACACTGTGTCTTGCTTACATATGAGGGAGGAAGGCATGATTTTAGAACAAAAGCAGAATAGTATAATATGTAAAGTTGTCAATAGCACTTGTCACCATGTTTGACAAAACAATCTCAACTCAAAGCTCCACAAAGCTGTTCCCAAGTTTCAGAAGGACATTCCATGCTCAAACTGGCGTCGCAACTCAATGGCATCAAGGTCCTGTTTTCAAAGACCTTGATTACTCATCTCACTCCCCATTTTCTGTTTGGCCACATTAGCCCGGGTGCATGCTTTTGTAACTTAGCCTTAGGTTTAACTTTTGTCTTTACTGTTGAATTTTGAGGTATGAGAACACAGGGCTTCAGGCCAATCTAACATAAGGGATTCTGGGTAATTTGGTCCCTGCACTAGCCCCCCCCCCCAGGATGATCATAGAGTTAGTGACTTGTAAACATCTTGACAGTTAATACATTCAGTATGTACTTAAGATTTGTTTTGGCAGAAGTTAGGCCCTTGGAACAACATTGATACCATTTCACAACAAGCCTGTAAAGTGCTGCTCCAGCTGCATGATGGGACGTTTTTAAGGAGCCACAGTATACTTTCTCTCCCCTCACTGCTTTAGTCCTATCGAGGCCATAGGGAAGTGTGTGACTATCAGCTCTTATACACCTCTGGAGCTGTTACTTTTAAGTCCTCTGGTCCATTGGCTTTCAGTGGAGGGAACCAGGGCGATGCTAACTTCAGGGTTTGCCTCCAAACATACATCATCCCTGCAACACTCTATGGCACGAATGAGTTAGGGTAATCTTTTAGTTACATCCTTTCCTTTCATATGACATCATGGTGCAATTTTTAAAAAGTGACCAGTTTGTGTGCACGTGGAAAAGGAAATCAGAATCAGAATCAGAAATACTTTATTGATCCCCGGGGGGAAATTGTACAGTACCGGTGCTCCCATTCAAGAGTAAAGTAGCATCATTTAGAACTAAAAGTATGTACAAAATATAAAAATAATAAATAAATAAATAATAAGAAAGAAAAGCAGTACTTCAACAAATTGCTTGTAGAAGTTGTTCAGCCAATTGACTGATTTTTCAAACCTTTTGAAAGACATTCCCGCAGTCACTTTACGCAGTCACAGGTCAGGTATGTGGAGGTGAGAAAGTATGCAAGTTTCTTCACGCAACTACTTCTGTCACTTCTTCAACCACGTGCAACTTTAGATGTGATCAGACGATCTAAAAATGGTGAATGGTCTTCACTTATATAGCGTTTTTTCAACCTGCGCGGTTCCCAAAGCGCTTCACAGTTAAGGTCTCACTCACCCACTCACTCACCCACTCACTCACACACCGATGGCGACCGAGCTGCCATGCAAGGTGCTGGGCCTCCATCGGGAGCAATTTAGCGTTCAGTGTCTTGTTCAAGGACACTTCGACATGATGGGGGGAGCCAGGGATCGACTCCCAACCTGCTCTACTTCCTGCGAGACAGTGCTAACCACTGTGCCACCATGCCGCCCAATCTAGTCTATTTGAAGCACACTGAAACATTTAGAACCGAGAGAAAGTCATCTTCCCTGGAAGAAGAGGTTGCGTATCTCAACGGACCAGAACAAACTTCATTTTCAAACTTCGCCAACTTGGTGTGAGCAGGCACTTCTGTGGGCCTGCGTAGACGTCAAAGCCTTTTTCCTTAGTGGCACACACCTGTGTGTGAATGGTCCCTAAGTTGGCTGCTAGTCTATGCGGAGTCAGCAATTTGCTTGCCGTGACGTAACAAATTTGCGGTCAATAGGCTGAGATGTGATACCAGCTCATTCGAGTAAATGGACAGCCCTTATTGCTGCTGTACACCATGTATCACTGCTGTCTGTCTGCCGGTAACTTGTCAGCATGAAGGATGATGAAAGGGATGTTGTGGAGCTCCAACAAAGGAAAGCCAAACACTTGCAAAACCTTTTACAAGGTGCCATCTGTGATTTCTGTTTCCTACTCGCATACCTCGTAAAATTATCCTACACATTGGGGTCACCACATCATCCCTGGGTTTGAGACTTTTTGCATGAGTATCTGTGAGAATGGATTGTGTTGATCTGCTGTTCTGCTCACGTTTACCACAAACCGTGATTTACAGATCCATTCAAAGTTACTGTTAGTGTTTCAAACACTTGAGGCGGGCTTTAACTTGCGGCGGAGCCACTCGTTTCAAGGTGGATAATAAGTTCTAACATACCTGCTCACAAAAGGAGCGACGTCAAGACACCTCAAGTAGTTGTAAACACGATGCTGTGGACGTACGTGGAGTGTTCCATGTGTATAACTATTGATTGAGCTTATGTTGTGCCTTACCTGCATGTGTTGGGCCATCTGTGGTTTTTGTTTTATGTGTGACGACTTGCAAAAAAGAAAACACACACAAAAGTTGAACAAATGAAGAAACGGTCTCTATAAAAGTGACAGATTTTGTGACCCAACGATAATTCGACTTCACGATAATGAAATGATGTTTTAGCAGATATTCACGGTAAGGTGAGAGTCCATGACATTCAACTGTCCAGTATATGTAAGAATTGTTTTGTTTTGTTTTTTTTATGTGTGAGGATTTCTGTTGCACAGTAGTTCTTTTATTAGGCTAGAGCCGGGGTTGGGAACCTTTTTGTCTTGTAAAGGGTGGTAATTAGCATTCATGATAATACTCTTATAATATACTACTGTATACCACAAACAAATTATTTGAAGCCTTTACTTTTTCTTCCAGTTAGTACTTACTTAAATAGTTAGTTAAGTTACTTAAATATTCCAGTTCCAACTTGCAATATCCAGATGACTTGGTAATTTACTTGGTCACGAATTATATAAATTATTTGGCCTTCGGTCTGAATATGACCTGTTGTAACTGAATCAATTCATGCTCACTCTCCAAAGAAACACTATGTTTTATCTCCTTTTTGCGTTTGCCAATCAAGTCAATACCATTAATACAATCAGGCTAATACCAAAACATAAAAAAATATATATATATATTTGACACAACATCACTCAAACCCATGTCAGCTTTTTTCCTCTACTTATAAGGGTCCGTTCACGCAAACAATAATTGCTCCCTTACTCCTGGTGGTATTTAGCTTAACTTTAATCCCTAACCGTTCTTCGATAGAAAGTAGCTCCAACGAAAACCATTCACATGAAATTCCATTTACCTCCATTGTATTGGGGTGAATAATCTCTATGGGAGATACCACTAGGGGCAGTTTGGCATTTGGGTTTAACTAACCCAACAACATTAAAACGTGAATTGAATTCCTCCCATTATTTTTCTTTTATCCTATCAGATACATCACCTCTCTTTCACTCGTCAGCTGCTCAAATGAGCGTTTCTTGCTTCAAGGACAGAACTCTTATCGCTGATAAAGTCATAATTCATTCATCAAGTCTTAGTCCTTTTGTCTATGTTTTTTTGTTTTTTTTGTGCATTGTGTCTTGCTTCTGTATCAATAGCTCATTGCCATTGTGATTGGTTGTTGCCATTGCGATTTGTATCGACATGATCAATCGATACGAATCACTGCTTTCAAAGCACCTTTTTGTCTGCACTGATGTAAACGTTAGGATACATGGTGCAGAGAAGGTAGAGTGTTGCCTTGCCAGCTCTTGCTGCAGCAGCAACTCCTGTTTTGGTTTGGTCGTGGTTTAGAAACGGACTCTTCTTGTTGACGATCAGCTGTTCACTTTGCCTGTGTACGCCACAGTGTCGGATAATGTTGCAAGTCAAGTTGGTCTACGCCCAAATAGGCAAAAAAAAAAAAATTCATTAAAGCAATCAGATGCTAGACATCATTTGCTTTGTGTTCAGCCTTAACACATCTTAACGCCCTGGTCACACAAGCGGCACAGCAAAAGTTCATCTGAAAAGCTTCGCGAAATTGGTGGTGCTAGAAGCGTATTGAGAGAACTCGCAGAACTAGTAGGTGAAGTAGCCAAGTGCTGTTACCTTCCTCTGTGTTCCTCAGCACCGTCAAGATGGTTTGCAGTTGGTCCAACAGTGCAAATTTGAACGCCTAATCTATTGATCGTGGCAATTCCAATGTAACCAATTGATACTGCTAAAAAAAAAATGTCTCACATGCGACCACATGGTGTGACCGGGCCTTAAAATCTGACCAAGCACTCTCTGCCAACTTTAAATATTTGAACATTGCCCATACTTTAGACGCACACTGTAATTGTACCCTGTGTGATTGCATGTGACAAATAAATGGATTAATTGATTCTGATTCTGATTTGGAATTGGTTGAATTTAGTTGGCATTGGCGTTGATGAAGTACACACACATCTACCCAGCCTGATCCAAAACGCAATGTCAAACTTGTGTTTGCTTCCACTAACACTGGTTGAACAGCCACTGACATTTTGTTAAGAATAGCTTCACTAATAGCGATGTTGTTGTATATCTTGTACTTGCACTGGTGATTACAAGTGACGCGTACGTCCTCAGTCGTTTTACGGAACTCATTTATGTGTTTTCCACTCTGTCCAAGTGGGGGTTTGGCAGCTGTCAGATTCTTTAAGCAGAAAGACGCTTCATTTGTCGTTAATGAACATTTGGAAGTTGGAAGAAAATGTAATAATGAAGTATCTTCGAAGAAGCTTTTTTGCTCACAACCCATAGGTTCCTGACCCCTGGGCTCGATAGCAGATTGTGCGAAGTGCTCGTTGCTTTGACGGATACATATTTTTTGCACCTGTATCTCTGTTTTTCCAGAATTCAAGGTGGAGCTAACAATTATGTTTTGCCCTTCTTGCTCTTTGTCCCCCATATCTATTTTTTTTTTACCCCTATCCTTTAATCCTCTTCCCACAAACCCTCCTTCTGTTCTTTCACCCTTTAACCCTTTACTCTCTTGCCAATTGTTTTCTACAATCTCGTTTATACCTCTCTACTCTCCTCCTCTTACTCATATGTCCTTCCTACACACTCTCATTAACCCATCCTTTCTGTGCTTGATCCCTCCCTCTTTTTATTCATGTTCACCCCTTCCTATCACCTTATCCTGCCTCTTGCCTCCTCGTCCTCATTCCCTGTCCTCTTCATCCCCATCTCAATCTTTCCCATCCTAACTTCCTCCGTCACCTTGCTTGTCATCCCTCCTTCCCACTGTCCCTCTCTCTGCAGGGGAAAGTGGCCCAGACAGCTTGCATGTCAGCCTGCAAGCATCTGTCCACGTCACTGATGCAGATGCTGCTGGACACAGAACTCAAGCAGATCAGTATGGGGGCTATTCAGCAATTCAACTTAGATGTCATTCAGTGTGAATGTAAGTAAAAAAAAGAATACATCAGTCATTTTCATATTTGTTAAAGGTATGATTTCATGTTTTATCTATAGGGCTGGAAATACATCTTCAAATAAATTGACAGTTTGATCACAGCCTGAAAATAAACTTGGGAGAAACTGTGTCCTACACAGGGGACCGTCAGATTAAATGTTTCAATATATATGAAATAAATATTGAAATTAAACATTGATTACATTACATCTCAGACTGAAATGTACTGTTTCTTTTGTCTTGTTTTTTGTTCAGCTGTTGTTTGTGAAGACAAGTAGATCTAACGTCTTTTTATATTTATTTCATTATTTATTTCAAAGCCTGGAGTTTAAAGCTTACTATCAAACGTGTTACTGCCCAACACTGGCAGTAGTACATAGCTCATCCTTACAGGTAGTCTAGGTCTTTTTTTTTCACAATTCAGACATACAATTTACAAGCACAATAAACAAATTAGTCGAGCATTAAAAAAACCAAAACAATCACAAGTGGCTTTCAGAACGCCTGGGTATAATGCTTCTTTAAGCCTTCAAATATTACAGTGTTTAGGGGTGGGAGAAAAAAATCTGACTCCATTCACAGATTCCCAAAAAAAAAATTTCTACGTTGTTAACGATGTGACGGAACAAAAAAGGTTGAACACAACAGCAAGAGCACAGCGCAGCACCTGGACGATGTGCAGCACGCACACACTAGTTATCTTGTAGCTCATCTTCAAAGAAGGCAAACGAGCACTGAACTGCTGCACCACTAACCGACAAGCTGACCAACCAATCCAATTGTGACTCCCAAGAATAGGAATCAATTTCAATAGGAATTAAATTGTGAGATGTAGAATTGCCACATTGAAAGACGTGCCTGTGGCATATAAGGCAGTATCATTTGTATAAAAATGTACATTACACTACATAAAAAGTGAATAGAAGAGGACCCAGAATAGGCCTTTGTGGGACACCTTCTCAAAAATACTGTTATGTTAAAAAAATGTAGCCGATAATTTTCTAAAGCTCTCATCTTTCAAAATTGTATCGGTCAGCCTCTAGTGGCTAGCAAGTCGTTCCTGCTTCATCAAAATCGTAACTCTCTGTCGGTGAAGGTTAGTTTGTCACAAAACTTTTACTACAAAAATGCGTTTTATTATAGTTTTAATTTAAAGATTGGGAGCATCACAAAATCAGTGGTCCTTTTTTTTTATAGGTAAATACAATGAAAGTGAGAAAGTTAGATTGTGTCATTTTTGTTGAGGTGTGTTTTAATCCTTCTTTGACCCAGTTTCTAGTTGAATGACACTGTCCACTGTGTTTATATGTGGTCCCAGCACTAAGAAGCGGATCCGGAGCCACACTACTGTATTCTGTCATTTTAAAGTGATCGTTTTCTGATGATATTTTTGCTTCTTCTCAGTATTTGCCAGTTCAGAGCCGGTCCCCGGCTTTCAAGGAGACACACTCCAGCTGGCCTTCATCGACCTACGACAGGTAGGTCTGTCTCACTGAGCAGTATAGAAGAAACGTATTTACTTGTGTACACAGACTTTGCCAGCACGTTTAGGACAGCTTCATTTTCACATCCTATACATAGGCGCTTTAAACACCACGTCAGTCAAGTTGGCAGCGATAGCAGGCTCCAATCCTCTATTTTGAATATGGCCCTGTTCACACCTGGCATTAAAATGCGTCTTCGATGATTCGATCACAGGTGGACAGTACAGGTGTGAATACACCCAAGACGCTAGCACAGGAGCTTTGGCCCGCCAGGAGGAGGAGGTTTGATAAAGCTTTATTTAAGCTTTAAATCTAACAGGACCGCTAACTGCATGACTAACTGAGCTCATTAGCTAATGGCAGGTGCAAGTAGCAGCAGTTAGCGGTTACGTTAAAGCTGTCTGTCCCTCAGGAATCTCTGCCGGAGGACACCGGAGGGAAAACAGAAAATATTTTCTCCATAAAATACGATTCAGTTTCACCAAAATCAGTGAATACAGTTATAAAGTTGTGTTTTTGTACAGTAATCATTGAGGCCCGGGCCCAGAAACTTGTTTTTCCAACCTAATTCTTGTTTGATTTGTGGTAAATTTATCAAATTCAGGTTTAAAGCAACAACACACTTGGTGTTTGCAAATGCCAGGTGTAAACAGGGCCTGTGTGTAATGTGGTTTCTAGGTTTCTCCTGTAATAGTGCCTCCGTTATTCAACACTATGTCCTCAGTGCTAAGTAAAATAATGACCTGTCAATCACGGGTGAAGAGCAGTATTCTATATTCAGAGGCTCTTCTTCTCTGACACAAAAAGCTGTCTCGAACTGAGCATTTGAACCAAGAAATAATGATAAAAACAGGGAAATCAATTATTCACATTTACTTTTAATCTGTTTCCACCTTTTCCCACTTCACTTTTTTTCTTGTCTGTTGTGCAACACACCCACCAACATTGTTTCAGTGGCCGTTTATTTCCCAGACTTATGTCTTCGTATAACCTTTTCAACTTTTCACCTGTCCCGCTCAAGAAAATTCCTATCCCCACACACACAAGCACAAACCCCTGCCTCCCTTTTTTCTGTTGTGAACACCAGTGGTATGTAAAGTGTTGCTGGGTCTCATTAACTCGTTTCTGTGTTGACCGGTTAATCTGAGCCTGAGGTGGAGGCTTGGCGCTCTACATCCACACCGGTTCACAGCACTATACTGAGGGAGTTTGTTGAACACGCTGCAAGAAGACCGAAGACTTAAAAGATTTTTACAGTAGCACAGGACCTCTGAACCGAAGTAGAACAGCTAACTTCCCACAGTCAAAATTGAACAACAGCTTGGCATTTTCCCCACCCCATTTATTAGTTTAGACATTAAAAACAGAGAGCAAGGGACGGGCATGTGAAGGGATAAAGGTGAAAGAGTCTCTGCACGTCAGCGAACTAAAAGCTCAAGCTCGGTGCTTCAACGGGACAACATCATCTGGAAAGACGAGATCTGGAGCACGCGGTTTATAGTAAGAGCTTCAAATAAGGCGCAGCAACTAACGCTTCAACATGATGCTTGTCTCCGTCAGAAGAGAGCAGTGGTGTAGACGCTATCATAAGACAAATCCATCTCCTCGTTTAATCCATACGGTTCAATTGTGTTCAGCGTATAAATCCGTCGTGTTTACAATGTTCCCTTCCGTAGGGGATGAGGAAATCTTTTCAATACCCCAGGATTTCAGGGTAGAGGTCGATCCATGATTTGCATTCGCATAAAGACGCTGCCATCACATACACTGGGACATTGTAATGCATGTCGGGGGGATTCTGAAGCGGCCCCCAGTGATTTGCTTTTTGTGTTAACTGGGTCCAGGAGTTTCGAACTACTGAGGCCATGCGTAGAAGCCTCTAAAATGATCTAAAATGTTTTTTTATTATCTTTAATCTCAACCACAAAGCTATCTAAATATCTGTAACTAAAAGAGCTCAGTGTTCACTATGATTAGTTCCATATTCCGTAGGTCTTTTCAGAAAACTCCCATGGAAACTATTACTTCCCCACATAGCAGTCTAAATGCTATTTCAAAGCTCACTTCACACTGATAGAGAGATAGATTCTTATATACTGAAAAAATACTGAATCAATTATTTATCTATATTCTTGGCCTACAAGTTGTCAAATTTGGTAACTAATTTTCCTTTAACTAAAGTTTCCTGGAAGTGATGGTGTCATTTAGTCTCTTATTAAAGGGGCAATACAGACATTGTTTAAGTGTCACAATTTTCGTTAATTAATTCAAATGAATTGCTATGGCAACATGTATTAAGAGTAAGGTTTCCTACTATAAACGAGTGAACTTCGGTTTAAAAATAACAACTGCTTGTAAATGCAATGCAACTAACTAAACTAACTGAAATAAGGGGACTTTGTCTGTATTTTCACTATCATTTGTATCAAATGATATTGTTCTTTCCTGTGGAATGCAAACGCTTCACCAGGCTGCTAAAAAAACCCTCAAATTCCCAGAAAAAAAAAAATCCAAAGGACACGACCTCCGTGTCCTCAGTGGTAGCTGCAGCCCTACCTGGGCCTGTTTTTGAGTAGAGCTTCGTTTCCTGTGATGCAGCTCATTAGACAAGATGTGTCCGTGTTCCCTTTTATACGGGGCTGCTTGGTTGACATGTTAATCCTAGCCTTAGGTAAAGGGGTTGGGAGGCATCCACAGGCTGAGGTTACACAGAGGTCATCCTTTTACTTTCCTTTTATCTTTCCATGGCTGCTGATTTCGTAGCTATAACCCCTTTTTAGATTGTTATCCTGAAACCATTTAGAATGACTGAAAGTCAAACATTTAGCGATAACACACTAGGATGCAAAAAAAAAAATCTTGAATAAGATTTTTCTACACCTAAGTAATTGAATGCACCATATAACACATGTGAAAAGTCTCGTTCCCACAATTTGAAATGTGCTCCTTTCTTTTTTAAGTGGCCAGTTTAACAATTTGTGCATAAGAAATTTGAGTTTGAAATTGGCGTTATGCTCTATATATTCATTATAGGTGACTGCACTGCCGTTTAGCCGCTCACTTACAGTAAATCTTCACGCAGCTTTGCATTTTTAGCGTGCTTAATTTGACTGTTTTAAGCCCCACAATACAATTTGTAGAAATAGATGTGTGAAATAAGCTATACTAGTTCAGTTTATATGTGAGGGGTCAGTTTTATGTAAAGACTGATACATGTATACAAAATGTCTATAGGCGTGGTCATGATGAAGATGCACTGAACACCATATTTTGTTCTCCAGTCGTTTATAAGGTTTTGTGGAAGCAGGCGATACAGGAAAGTTGTGTAGAAGCTCCGTCCGTAGTGATGGAGCCACGATTGTCTTCACGCGTTGTGGACAAACGTCTATGGAGAAGAATATCATTGTTGCAGACTCTGTGAATCCTCTTTTGTGTGACCCTTCCATCAAAGATTATAAGTGTAGATAAATACGAATGCCGCTTGCCACAAAGGATTTTTCAGGCTGTGTGTGCGCAATTGGAGCTTCACGCGACACCTTCAGTCACTCACCGTAGAGCCATCATCTATCATACAGGGTTTTTTTTTTTTAAGGCGTGAACATGGAGCAAGACCCATTACACAAATGATGTAGTCAGACCTAGAGTTTACCCTTTTCTCAGCTCTCGACCAGTGCGTCTAGAGTTTCAGAATGCCGCCCCGACTTGTTGTTTTTTGCGATGTAAAGGTGAAACCAGGGAGTTTCGCAACAAACCGCGAAGCGACGTCGCGGGGATGATTTGTCTGACGCCGTCTTCTTTTCATTTTCATTTTCTCTTTTTCCTTTGGCTCAGGCTCTCTCCATTAATCACGAACACTCACCTCGGCCTGACTCCGGACATCAACCGGACGCAGTCTCGATTTTTACAGCATATTGAAAACACGTTTGCAGCTCATTTCAAATGTACGCGGTGGCAGGTACTTAGTGTATATTAACAGAAGGAAACATACAGCATTCCTTCTTCTGCTTCACAGACTTAAGAGGAGAGGTCAGTAACAAGCGAAATATATCATCAAATATTAATTTCATGTCCATCGCAAATAAATAAATGCTAACTCATTCCTGCAGCACCCTGCGGTGAGCCCAGCCCACCCTTAAAAACCCAATGATGGCCGCTAATTCATCCAATTACCCATAGATCATTGCAGATAGTTATTGAGAGGGGAGCCTTTGGAATTTGGAGTAACCACTCAACATAATGACTCCCAGGAGATCTTTTCCAGGACTGCGAGTCGACTTTTCCACAGTGACTGTTGCCTGCCACACACACACACACACACACACACACACACACACACACACACACACACACACAGAGACTATCTCTCTCTATCTCTCTGATGCCAAAAGCAGAATTTCTCCCAGGAAGTGTTTACCATTTCGCTTTTATGATAACGTGACTCAGCTCGCCCAGCAGAATCCCCCTAGATTACGCTGATTGTTGTCTTCACTGCAGGAGTGGTACCGACTGCTCTTCCTCTACATTACAGCTATTTCACATGGCGGTGCACTTGTGAAGTGGTGACAATGTAGCAGACCAGAGCAAAGCCTCAGATCTGTAGGAGGAAAAAAAAAAAACTTCAAACGGACTAATACTAATACCAGAGTGCGTTATTGAGACACCACATTTAGCTGTTAAAGGATAACGCTGCGTTTGTCTACCAGTTATGATGACTTGCTGAGACCTGTGAACACGGGGGGGCATCGCTTACAGTGACTTCCGACGGGGCAAGAAATGCGATCAGACGGGTTGTTATCAAGTCAACAATTTATCCAGGTTATCTAAACCTCTTTTATTTTGGAGGTCAAACCCAAAAGTGAGCTCCAGAGCTCCAGAGAGACGGGATGCTATCAGCAACATCCCCTACAGACGTGTCGGTGCGGGCGTACGCGTCAGCCAGTAAATAACAAGAAAGGTGTCACTGTGAAAAGTGACCTGAAATGTCACCAATAATCCCTCACTGCATGGGGGGGGGGAAACTGTGCGCGCGCGTCGCAATAAACGGGAGTTTTCCTTTAAAGAATCATTGTACCGAATCAGCTCCATCCTGTTTTGCCGGTGTGGCGTGTGGAGAGTTCAGTGAGTGTTCGAGTCATGGCTGCTCGTGGCTCCTCACTATTCTCTCCAGGTGAGGATAATGGCATTGTTGCTAAGCCTCTCTCTCTCTCTCTGTGTGTCGGAGTCTCTCAGTCAGGCTGAATAATGCTTTTATCACTGAGCTGTTCTTTCACTGCTCTTTCAACATGACCCAAACACCCAGCTGTTTCACTCTATGACATTAGCATACACTGTGTGTGTGTGTGTGGGGGGGGGGGGGGTCATCTCCATCAGGTTAACCAAGGGTCGTGGAGGCGGGGGGGAGGGGGGGTGGGCTTTTAAATGTTCCTGTTGTGTGTCTGAGTCTATGTGTGTGTTGGGTCTAGTTTCCTAAAAAATGTACTTTGTTGATCAACCTGTGATTTTTTTTTTAATTTCTCATGCCAATAAATAATTGTCTTAGATGTTGTGTCTAATATAATGAACATTTCTCATATGAATTCTCACATATTCTCAATGTTAATATCATTCTGTAGTACTCACCGGGTGTACAGTTTGTACAATATTGTTTAGTATCTCTCTCGGATGGAGCATTTGACCCCCTCCCAAACAGTCCTGGCTTCTTCATGCATTGTGCCACATCAAACATCGAACTCTCACCCGCTACCAGCCCCAGTCTCCCTCTGCTCCCCTCTCGAGGTTTCTGTCCTGACGTTCTCTGAAGCGAGGTTATGTTCTATATCTGTCTGTGTGTGTGTGTGTGTGTGTGTGTGTGTGTGTGTGTGTGTGTGTGTGTGTGTGTGTGTGTTTTTTATATAGCTCCTGGACCTGTTCATGGTGTGGGACTGGTCGACTTACCTGGCAGACTATGGCCAGCCAACCTCCAAATACCTGAGGGTGAACCCAGCCACCGCCCTGGCTCTGCTGGAGAAGTGAGTACACACTGCTGGGGACATGTGTACAATATTTCAACATCACACTTTTTAAAGGGCCGAGAAGCAAATGACAGTTCACATTTGTGCAGCGGTGAGGCTTCGTGCGTGAAGAGCCACCCAGAAACAAACTATCTTTTGAACCTAAAACATCGTTTTAAGTATTAATGCCAGGATGTTTGAATACAGCCGTAGTCAACTTTCCATCCAAATGTAACGCACATTTTAACCAAATGTCCAGAAAATGCAAATATTCGCAAAGCCTGTTTCAGTTGCACTTTGTTGCATGTTGTTTTCATTGACACGCCAACTTTTCCACCTCATTTTAACATTTTCTTTCACCTGAATGGATCATTAATAATAATGGAATACACTTAATTACATGAATTCTCGCATAGGACTTGATGAATTAGATATGAATGCGGCTGCTTTGTCTTTTTATTTCCCCCAACTCTCCTTGTGTTTTGTTGAATTGTTGCCCTTCTGTTCCTCTAAATCTTCTTCTCTCTGCTGTTGCTAACTGCTGCAGAGTCTACAGGGGGTAGGTCTTTTTTTTGGGTCTTCTCAATGCATGCTCTGATAATCTAAACATGGTTCTACCTGCTCTGCAGTATAGAGTTTGTCTCCGTTAGTTCGGCATAAATTCTGAATTAGGGTGTAATATTTTTGTTAAGCACCGGTTTGTTTTCACCTAGTCTCGCACAGCCAGACCTGTCTCCGTCCATTTTTGTGACTTGTCTCTTTGACGCTGTCTGTCTCCTCTCCCTGTGTCCAGGATGAAGGACACCAGTAAGAAGAACAACATCTTCTCTCAGTTCAGGAAGAACGACAGAGACAAACAGAAGCTGATAGAGACTGTGGTCAAACAGCTGAGGAGCCTGGTCAACGGCATGTCCTCCTAAACACACACACACACGACAGAGATGTAAAGAATGAAACATGCATGCAGTCACATGCACACACACACACACACACACACACACACAACATGACGTGACATGCAGAAGAATCACACAGGGAATTTACACACACACACACACACACACACACACACATATAGACATACAAAAGGGACAGACAGCTTACATACACGCACATAACATAGAGGCACAACAACACACACACACACTGTACAAGGCATGCAGGGAACAGACACACACATGAAGTCATATCCTCCCCTTACTGTTATACTCAGTGTAAATAACACACACCCATATTAAACAGTTTACTGGACTCTTTAACAGGACTGGACAGTAAAATGTTTGTAAAGTGTTTTTAATGGCTATGACGAGACAAACCTTATGTTTTGTACATTTGTGAGGGTGTAATGTCCGCAGCTGCGGTGGAAGACTGGTACAGCAGAGGAAGTGACACTCCCAAAGTGCTGGGACAATGAGGTCAAAGGTCAACGCTTTTAAGTCCGAAGAATAACAAATGGAATTGTTAATCTACTGATCAAAAAAAAAACTCTCATCGCGTCCCATGAAAGCCTCGTAGAGTTAATGAAACCACGATCGTTCGCAAAATAGGAGGCTCAGTGATGACCAATCCAGGCAACGTCTCCACGTTGTGCATCCATTTAACGTGGGGTCTCAAAATAAACCAATTTACTCAGGTTACAGAAGATCAGTATTCAGGTTTCTTTACTACTGAACTTGAATTTTCAAACCTTGGCCGACTTATTTTAGCTGTGTGAGTCATGCAAGATGTTGCATATCTTTTGTGTGTGTGTGTGTGTGTGTGTGAGAGAGTATTTCCATACCATGCAAGTCTGCGTGTCTGAATTTGGAGAAAAAAAAATTTGAAACCCAGTTACAGAATACTGTAACCCAGTTTGGATGTGGGGGTCCTAATGAATCTCCACGCTGAGCTGTATTCAAGTGCTGCTGCTTTCATACCGTAATCAACGTATTTCAGTGGAATCGCTGCCATCAAAAGGATTCAGTCACCTACATCATTAAGAAGCATGAATGAAGTTGGCTCATGCCACTTTCTGGTTTCTCCGGTCTCCTGGTTTTAGCTGGATCCAAGGTAACCATCACCGTTTCTGTAGAATAACTGTAATATCATAAGAAAGGTGATTCAACCGCATTCAGATGGTTGCCCCTGGCTTGAAAGCACGTCGCTGTTCCCATTTGGTTTGCACCCTCTTGTCTACTTCCACAGAATTATGGGTACGGACATGGAAAGACCAAGTGACACTCATTGTCCCAATACTTCCAACTGTTGTTACTGTGTACGTGTGTGTGTGTGTGTGTGTGTGTGTGTGTGTAGAAACACAGTGACGCTGAGGTCGTGGAAGGAAAGAAGAATAGCTAAATGGATGATGACGTCTTTAAAGGCCGATGTTCATGAAGAAAAGGTCTTGTTGAACTCCTCGGTGGCTTTGCTTGCCGTCTGTCTTCTTTTCTGCCTCACGTTGTACATTTAAACCAACCTCCTGAGAACAGAACCTCGCAGTGACTGAGCACGACACGTGGCCGTCGCAGCCAGTGATGAAACCCGTTTGCAGAGAGCTGGCTGTGGGGGCGAGTCTTTGACACCCAGATTGTAGTTGGAACCTTCGCGCTCTTTGCACATGAGAATGTCAAAAATGAGGCGGAAAATCTGAAAAGTGACTTTTTAGATGATTTGGTCCGTCTTGTGTGGAGAACGTAACGCAACACTTTCCCAAACAGTGCAATCTGTTACAGCGACGCACACATAGGCTGGGTCATTGCAGGTTGTTGTGCTGGATTGGATTGGATCGCACAGGTTTGTTCAGCAAAGGCTCCGATGAGGAGCTGATGAGGATTTCGGGGGTTGGGAGCGTCATGGTGGCCGCGGAGGGTTTGCATGTGATGTCACCGTACGGGAAATTCACCACAGTCGCAGGAAACTGATAGCTGGTGTTGACATGCAGTCGTCATTCGGATGCGTTTGGTTGTTAAATGCAGGCGGAACACGTAGCAACCCGGAATGCGGTTGGATCGACCAGACCGCCTCTGGAGGTGTGTTGTTGTGGGTCAGATCTCAAGACAGGCGGTGGTCTGCGCAGTTTGGAAGCATTCTCTTACGCGTAAATCAGAAGAATACGTGGGGAGCACATACAACCGCACCACTTCAGGAGACTCTGGCCGAGTCACGTGACCGGCGGGGTTAGCCGAGCTAGGGCTAGTGCTAGCAAGCTTCTCCACTTGCTCCAATTACCTTAAAAAAACAAAAACAAATGAAGATCCCATGTCAATACCAGCTGGAGACGGTTAGTCTGAAACCCACGGCACATTTCAGTATGCACTCCCCCACCCGTGCACATCATCGATACCTCTCATGAGTTTGTTTTCCTCCCAGTATCACAGCTGGAGTCATTCATAGCAGCCACAGCAGCGTCTGGCCACTCTGGCGGCAGCGGCGGCGGTGGTGGTGGGTGGTCAGGTGGGTGACATCAGTGCATGCCCTCTTCCGTCCTCTGGAAATCCTGTCAGTTGTAGGGTTAAGGACATTATTTATGTGACGTCAAGTACGGTTTTGTCTTACAAACCCCCTTACAAACTACTTGATTCATACAAGAAAACAGGGCCCACGTGGGGGAATTGTTATTAGTGATATATATATATATATATATATATATATATTTAACATTCAGTAACTTGCAATCTAAATTCTTTTCTTTACGTTCCTCAGGGTGAAATGAAGCTTTAGAATCTCATAACCCACGTGTATCCCCGAAGCACAGCAATAATGAATTGGTTCCTTTCCAGCCTCGCAGGCAGGTCGATGCTAACCTAAAACTTGCACACGACGACTCCAGATGACAAAACATTTTTATAATGAGACTGTTTTGATTCTATGTGCGGTTCGGGTCTGTGCTCCACTTTCAGCAGGCATTTTTTTTTGCACTGAAACTGATTGAAGTTTTTTGTTTTTGTTTTTGTTTTTTGTTTTAGATTAATTTCTTTTTTTTAAAAAGAAAAAAAAAAAGTAAATGCTTGTAAATGCCACTGTATATACTGCATATTTTGTAAAGAAAATATTGCAGCAGTTTGCCTGCTGCAAAGAGAACTGGGAGGTCGACACTGTGATATGTGCCTCCTTCGACACCTAAAGTAAATATGTAATTAATAAGAGTTTGAATTTGCGTTTGTTGCTTACTTGGTGAAGTACAGCGTGAGGGGCTCGGTGATTTAAGTCGGTACCTTCTCTCCACTCATTTGCATGGTTAAGATGTAAAAAAACAAATGCCATATCATGTTCTAGCATAGGCCCCGTTTAACATTCCAATATTAAGTATGTAAATACTGGTCCTCAAGATTTCACCTCAATGCTCATAGATGTTATCCAAAATAAAGCATTTCATTTCCTTCAAAGCGCATTTGCCGTTGCAAATTAGTGGTATCCAAATGTCATTTCAAAACGTGATCAGATATATAAGTAAATGAAGGCTTGGCTTTCGTGGCAGATGAGGTAAATATCTGACAATTTAATGTGCACTGATATAATATACAACATGTGTATATGTGATACACACAACTCCAGTGTAAAATTCCTCAATCTGTGCGTCCTCTGATTTGGCAGCATTTCAACTGCTTCCTGGTAGCAAATCGTGATTTTTAAAAGGTTTTTTGGTTTGTTTTTATGTCACACTGCCTGTATGCCAATGATTATTTCAATTTGAATTGAAAAGAAAAAAAAGTGAGGTTTGTTTTTCTTGCCTTCCACAGAAGTGGAGAGAGGGTACATTTTGATATCCAAAGGAATCCTTGCTTTACCTTTTGTCGTTGCTCTCAGTGAGACAGCCTGACTGAGATGTTGTTTTCTTAAATTTGTTGGGTTGTTTTTTGTTTTTTTTTGTTGTGTGTGCTGTAATAAAAGTTTATTCAACAGTAGCGTCTGTTTGTTGTTTACAACACTGTTTGGTCCAGTACAGCTGAGCGGCAACACAGCATTTTTTTTTTTACCTCTATAACATGATGTATCTAAGCAACTACTGTCCAGACTGCCATGATGTTTGGCGTGGGTGTTCATAACAAACAACCAATCAGGGTTCGCTAGCACGTAACTGGCCAATCGCATCACAAAAGTGAAGGAACGTTGCAGCGGGACTCGAGCCCTTTTAGAAGCGTCGGTTGTCCCGTGAAGGTTTTTCAGTCGTCACACACGCACACATACTGGGGGAAACAGCAAGTGAACTTTGGCCTGGGTCATCGCTTGAATGCGAGGATCCCTGTCGCCGCAGATGTAATGAGGCGAGAGACATTTGGAGAGCTCCGTTATCACTGGACAGCAGCCACCCTGCCAACACACA